>NW_012121932.1:5158654-5167143 GCF_000951035.1 Colobus angolensis palliatus | reverse complement strand
ATTTATACATCTATATAATCTTATTTTACTATTTTTTTAAGAGAAGGTGTCTTGCTATGTTGCCCAGGCTGGTCTTGAACTCCTGGGCTCAAGGGATTCTCCCACCTCAGCCTCCCAAGTATCTGGGACTACAGTTGTGTGCCACCATTCCCAGCTTTATTTTAAAAAACTGAATCAATAATAAATAAGCTTCCAAAAAGGACAAGATGGTTTCACTGGTGAATTATACCAGATAAGGAAGAAATGATGTCTATTCTCTATAATTTGTTCTAGAAAATAGAAGCATAGGAAACACTTCCAACTCACTCTGTTTTGTAATCTGTAAAATGGGGATATCATAATCTTGTGATTAAACAAGATGAACTATCTGGCTCTTCACACAAGTATTTTCCTCTCTTATTCCTTAAATAATAGAAGTCTATTCATATTATACCTACCATGTTCTTTCAAAAATTAAGTAAATTCCATCAGCACTTACAGGAGACTAATTTTGGGGCAATAATATGGTGAAACAGGACTTTGATGATACCATCCCATCAGTAAAACCATTTTCAGTAAGTGTATTCAATACATGCCTATCCATTTGTGTTAAATTATCCATGTGTAATATTGTGGGAATATAATATAATGTGAAATACATATACAAATGAGAGAAAAATGAATATAAATAGAAGTTCTAATATTGTTTCCTTCATTTCTGTGGATCTTCTTGTGTACTTAATTTTGGACTCATCTGATCTAATGAAGCATCGCTGAATTCTGAGTTAGACCTTCTTTTGTGTGTTTAAGTAACATTTTGGTGCCTGCAACATGTCTGACACTGTGTTAGCTTCCAACCAATGGTAATGAAAACTAGGTCTTATCTAGTGTCAGACAATAGTGCAGATAAACAAGGAATGACCCCTTCAAATACCTACCTTCTATGTCCTCCAAAACAAAATCTTTCAGAAACTCTCTATTGCTCTTATTTTTAAATCTAAAATGTCACATTCTTACATAGCTCTAAATCAACCAATAACTGTGACCTCTGGTACAGGAAGAGGTGACGATACCATCAGGAGAGCTTTGGTTTTGGGAGAAATCTGGTGCTGATTCGCATTTGTTTAAAATTTGCCTCTGATACGATAAAACCTGTCATCCAGTCATGGGAAACTATGAGCTCAAGAAAACCACCTGCACACTTGCACAGTGTCACTTTTTAAATGGGGGTTGGGGAACTGCTTTTCTGAAAAATAACCTCATCAAGAAAAAACACTGGGGATGGTAATTTTAAATGCTGCCACAGTCCTTGCTTGCCAGAGCAGACAGCTTCTGCTATTAGGATGCCCAGCCAAACACAAATAATCCACTGCCAAAATGAGCTCCTTGGGACAATTTAGGAGTCTTTGGAAGTGAACGGCTCTCCGAGCTGGAATGTAGCCCAGGTCCATTTTCAAACCCAAGTCAAAATGACAAAGAGCACATTTCCTGGGCCACTCACCCCCTAAGTGTAAGATTACTTTAGGTTGGCAGCTGCACTGTTTATCTAGTTATTTAAGGCTTTTCAGCAGATACTCACAACTGAGTGCTTAAATACTTCAATGTTAGTAAGCAGGACAGCGCTGTTACACCACAGGAGACAAAACTTTTGAGATTAGAGAGATAAGATGAAAATCAAGGGCTATGCACATATTTTTCAGCTAGCTTATAATGTCTTATATATTCTGCTTTAAAATATGGCAAAGATTTTTCTACTAGAGTTAGAAAAAAGGAGCATGGCAAGAACGTCTGGCTGCATATAAATATTGTTTTAATCAGAAATATTTCCTTATGTCCTGAACGAGACCCCAACTAAGTCTGGCTAGCACTGGAGACTTTCCAGACTCTTTAAATGAGAGTTTACAGGCAGGTTTAAAAGATCAACTGGCATTATTCCTGTAAGATCAAGCTTTGCTCTCATTGCATCTAGAAAACTGTGATGACATGAGGATCTCTACAGTTCTGACAAAAGAGTATACAGGAAACTGTTACAGTTGTGGGACTTATCCCCTTCTTTCTGTTCACTGTTTTCAGGAAAATATCCTCAAGTATTCAATCTTTGTTACTGTGTTGTTCTAAAGCCCAGAGATTTAGGATTTATTATGCATTCTTCAATCAAACCATTTGTACATGTTCCCAAAGGAGAAAATTTTAGCTGATGAGTTGATGATACATTATCAGTCTGAATCTAAACAGGAAACCAAGTTCATTTGCATATTGTGTGATGCCCAGAGTCTCACTGGAGATTGCAGGGGTCATGTGCAAACTTTCTTATTATTTCTACTCAAAGGCAGTACTGCTTTGGGGTCAAGCTGCCTGGGTTTGAAATCCAGGTTTATCTTTAAGGACTTTGTGATCTTGGACAAGTTATTTAGCCTCTGCCATGCTTGTTTCCTAGTTTCAAAACAGATAAAATAACATGAAAATATAAATACATGAGTTCATCCATGTAAAGCAATTAAAACAGTGTCCAACACATAGCAAGTACTTAACAAGTGTTAGCTATTCTCAAACTAAGAAACTCAAATATACTTTTAAAAAATTGTAGATGAATAATCCTAAATAGTTGCTAATCAAAGGTCATTTATATTTGACTTTAGTATACACATCCCTGATTTTATTTCAATGTGGGTATATCTAAATTGCAAACTTATCTATTTGAGTTTCTACTGATTCTTTTGCTGTTTTTATATACTGTATCTTCCTTCTTAATAGTCCCATCTGTTGGCCAGGTGCAGTGGCTCATGCCTGTAATCCCAGTACTTAGGAGGTTCACGGGGGCAGATCACAAGGTCAAGAGATCGACACCATCCTGGCCAACATGCTGAAACTCCATCTCTACTAAAAGAACAAAAATTAGCTGGACGTGGTGGAATGCACCTGTAGTCTCAGTTACTCGGGAGGCTAAGGCAGGAGAATCACTTGAACCCAGGAGGCAGAGGTTACAGTGAGCTGAGATCATGCCAGTGCACTCCAGCCTGGTGACACAGTGAGACTCCATATCAAAAAAATAAAAAAAGTTCCTTCTGTCTTTCTCTTATTTCTCATATTTAGTCCTTTCCCCATCTTTATGGACTTGACAGACCCACATGACAGACATACAAACTGAAGGATAAATGATTGCATTCCTTGTTTGACTAGTTCACTGTATTCAGTGGCATATGTATTAGGCCATAATAAAAGTGATACAAGATATAAAGATATATCAGAAGGAATAGATTTAATTATAGAAACAGATGTAGATATAGAAAGGGAGATGTACATGAAAACGTGGTTTCAACTATTTAATTACAACCCAAAACACAAAACATGTCATCGAAATAAACGTACCTGAAATGGAACATCTAACTAGATACAATGTGTTAGAATGATCCCTAGCCTGTTAGTGGTTTTATCATACAGCTAGTGATACCATGGTAAGAGATTCCGGCAACATTATTTTCATATACAAAGATGTGCCAATTTAAAAAGGAGAAAGGCTATATGAAACTGGCACTAAAGGGAAAATTTGGCTTGCTTGTGGTTAATCTGTGGGAAAACATGCTGTGAAAAATGTTCAGAGACAGTATCAGAATGGTTTAAGGAGAACCAAATGAAACGGAGAATAACAATTGCAACTGGGATTGTAGCATTCCTAAGTTTTCTCCTACTACTACGCTAAGTGTTTCTTACTAGGAGAAAAGCTGAATGCATCTAAATAATGAGGTACTGCAAGAAAATTCTCAAGAAGGGGAGTAACTGCTAAGAGCCAGGTTACATTTTGTTCACAGCTGTATTCCCAGGATTTAGCACAGTGTCTACTACAAAGTAGGGACTTGACAAATGTTATTTAGCTGAAAGAACGACTAAATAAATGAATAAACAGATGTGGCCCTGGGGAAACCGTGAACTTGTCAGAAGTTTCAGCCTTCTGGAGTAGCACATCCTTACTCTCTTACTCAACCAGGGTTGAAATCAAGTGAAGGAAATGGAAGTCACATGCCCTGGACATCATCAGGATCCTCCCAAAGTCCACACATGGAAATCTTTCCTTTTCCAGCTAGTAGATGCTGTGCCAGGTCTCTCTGTACGTTCAGTTACCTGGGTTTCAAAGTATTTGTGGGAATGACAGAAATCAGGAAAGAGAGAACGAATAGAGAAAAGTGAGTGACAGATTTATCTATGGGGGAGAGGGAAGCTCTATCAGTTTTGTTTTGTTCCCAGTACTGTCACAGGGCCTGAAACACATCATATGAGATCTTGTTTAAATAGAAATGCAGGACTTCTCAGAGTGACCCTATTTTGAGAGGAAGATAATTCCTAGATTTATCTGTAATATGATGGTGTGTTCAATGATGACTTCTTTATAAGAACACTGGAGATCCTCACTATTCACAGGTTCCTTATTTGAAATTTGCCAACTTACTAAAATTTATTTGTAACCTCAAAATTAATATTCACAGTGTTTTTGTGGATAAACTGCAACCTAACTTAAAAGGCAGACAAGATTGAGAACCTAACTTAGGAGTATGCACCTGTAACAATTGCTGAGCCTTGGCCAATCCCAGTAGCCATAATACTTCAGCCACTCATATACCGCTGAGTGCTCAAACTGTGTTCAAATAAGGCAAACGCTGAGCCAAATATGACAAACCAACTCAGCTGTTTCTGTACCTCACTTCCGATTTCTGTATGTCACTTTACTTTTTGTGCCTATAAATTTGTTCTGACCATGAGGCACCCCTGGAGTCTTTCTGAATCTGCTGTGATTCTGGGGGCTGTCCAATTCACAAATCCTTCATTGCTCAATTAAACTCCTTTAAATTTAATTTGGCTGAAGTTTTTCTTTTAACAACCCTAAGTGTACTGCTGAAATTCTGCCTAGTGTTCCTTAAGTGTAATGTGGAAAACATACATGATCGATAAGCTTCATTCAAGCATGAGCTATAGTGCTATTGGCCACAAGTTCAATGCTAGTGAGCCAAAATATATGTGTTAGGGTGTTTTTAAATGGAAACACACATAAAACACTATTATGCACTGATTGGTTGGCAAAAATGTTGACCAAAGCCCAGGAGAAATGTAATCCCATTTTCCCTGTAGGAACAATGGTTCATTATTCCCCAATTCAGTGTTTGAGGTGACTTTATGGAACATAACTACTGCAAATAACAAGAATTGACTGCTATAAGACAGTCAAGCTCTTTCATGACACACTCACTATGGCATAAACTTGTATGTTCTATCAGAATATCACAGATACGATGACTCCTGAGATACGAATAACATTGAACAAGCCACTAAATGAATGAGAACATGAATACATAAAATGAACTAATGAGTTGAAAATATTGTCTACTATTATTTAAGGGGTGAATTGTAAATAATCCTTTATGAACACTAACACTAACCATATATAGATTATAACCTGACATTTAGTTTAATAAGAAATAATTTTCATTTAAGTATAATTTCACTGACATAAAAAATGAGGTAGTGAATAAGCGAAGCATTATAAATAGTATTCTCATGATCCTCTGCTAAACCTAGATGTTCATATTACCATCAGGAATAATCACGTTTTCTAAACTAATTTCTTTCTGCTCTTTTGAAGGATTGGTTTATAAACATTCATTTATTCATTCACTCTTTTAAAATGTATTAATCAAGTGCCTACTTAAGCCAAGCAGTATGCTAGGGAGTAAGAATACAGCAATGAACCAGTCATGCAAAAATTCCTGTCTTCATGGAACTTAAATCTCCAGTGAAGAGAGACAGACAAGAAACAAGTGAGTTATATGATAATAAGTGCTATGAACATAAGACAGACTAGTGGAGAAGGACTGAGGGAATTGGGAAAGGGATTGGAATTTCAAATCAGGTGGTCAGGAAAGGCTACCCTGAGGTGTCATTTGGGGACAAACCCGAAGGAGGTGAGAGTGTAATCATGCAACCTCAGATCATAGTTACAGCCATCAATTTGTCACTGTAACACTAGGGTCACTTCAAGTTACCAAAACCTGATAAGCTTTGTCAAAAAGATTGATTTATTTGCTCTAAGATTTTTTTGGGGGGGGAAAGTTTTCCAACATCTGAAACCTGTTAATGCATTTGGGATTTGTAATGCAGAATGTAGAGCCACAGCATCAAGCAATGAAATAGTATGCCTTTTCTCTGTAGGTGGCAAGAGAAGGGCACCATAGCCTTGCACATGGAAAGAGGTCTGTTAGTTTCACTTCTTTCAAGAGACACTGTCAAATCCTGATGCTGTCATCACACAACATGCATTGATTTCACCACAGTCCCCAAGGAAGAAGTATTTAATAGTCCAGCCAGTGAATGGTACCTAGCCCATAATTTCTAGTTCCCATTCGTGTATTTATATTCTTTAGGCAGCAATGCCCAAGAGAGACATTGCAGAAATGAAGAGAACTATTAATAATGGTTACCTATTTATTTCATTGATACCACAAGTGGTATCTAAGGTTAAAAAGTAATTAGACGAAATTCACATAGAAATAACACTTGATGCATTGCCTGGGCAGGTGGTAGCTGGCAATTTTTTTAAAGATGGCAATAACTAGCTTTGGTTAATGTCGGTCTTCTTTTTGTAACTCTGGGCTCTGGTGAGGAAAAGTGATCCTTCTTCAAAAGGAGAGCTAACAGGGTACATTTTTCATTCATTTTTCTTGAAATTGTTCATGTTTAAGTTTTTGTGATGGGATTTATTATTATTTCTTGGTTAGCTGGAGGGGAGGCCGTTGCATAACATGTCTTGTTCATTTTCTAATTACCTCCTGAAAAGGCAAATACTCCTGAAACAATGAGCTGGTTAATTTAAAAGGCATAGCTAACTAAAATGAAGGGCAACTTTAGACTTATTTTAAAATCTTTAAATGTGCAAATCATACCCTTCGAATCAACTAGTCATCAAATCTCAAAATAAAAAGCAATATTGCCTTGTCTTCATAAAAGGCAGTTTATCTCCTTCTGTATACCATTTTCATCAAACAGTGTTTTCTACTTGTTGGTTTACCCTTTTACTGTGAGAATGTGTTTGATAATGTGTGGTATAAAAATCAAGAAATTAGTCTCACAGCAGGGAGTCTGCTAACAACACCATTTTAATTTTATCCTGTAAGCAGTCACAGAAAACATATTAATTGCAGTTTAATTTATGCAACAAATATTTCATTTTAATTATGCTTAATTTTTGTCAAGCTATAAAAATGTCAATAGTTCTGACATAGTTTTTTCTTATAAGATTTTTTAAATGAAAGAATTAAAATCAAGTGCTGTTTCTAAAAGAAATTATGAAAGATTTCTAATTACTGCTTATGTTTTTGAAAAATTGCTAATCCAGTAGCCCCAAAATAACATCTGGGAACATGTGAACTTGAAGCTTTCTTACTCAATATTTATAATTCTTAAGAGTATACATGCATCATTAATATAATGGAATTCCCACAGGAAAGATTTTTTTGTAATTATAGGATATATCAATAACTGTCATTGAATGGTGCATTTTCTCTACAGAAGTGTTTTTGTTAATTCCTCTCAGGAAAATTGAGACAAGAATAAGTGAAACTGATTGCTACTGACACACCACACTGAAGAATATTCATCATTAACAGAAGTAAAAAGAAAAATGTCAAACCACCAAAGCTGAACAGCATTAATTATATTCAGCAAATATTTATTAAGTTCTTAGTAGGTGCAAATCCTTCCCAAACATTAAGTCTCAAGTAAAAACGCTTCTTCCTCCAGGAAATCCTTCTCTCTTCAGAGGTAAATTAAATTTCCCTACCCTGATTGCCTATGGTGCATAATCATACCTTTCTCACAGTCCTTTTATATTTTTTTGTTTGGCATCACAGTAATTCCCCCTGCAAGTTTCATCTCATCCACTAGACAGTAAGGTTCCTGGGGGTAGAATTCAGGCTTTTGTGTTTATATACTACGTTTACCACATTCAAATGTACATAAAAACGAACACTATATGTATGAATAAAATATTCTGGAGGGGCGACTGGCTTTGTCGGGTGAGCATGTGGAGGTGTTCCTGTGGCTGGACGTGATTGGCGATTCGCAGCATCCTCGTATTTGCTAACAGCTCAAAATGCTGGTCTTCGTGAAGACCCTGACTGACAAGACCATCACCCTTGATGTGGAGCCCAGTGACACCATCGAAAATGTGAAGGCCAATATCCAGGATAAGGAAGGCATCTTCCCCGACCAGCAGAGGCTCATCTTTGCAGGCATGCAGCTGGAAGATGGCCGCACTCTTTCTGACTACAACATCCAGAAAGAATCGACCCTGCACCTGGTCCAGCGTCTGAGAGGTGGCTGTTAATTCTTCAGTCTTGCATTTGCAGTGCCCAGTGATGGCATTACACTGCACCAGAGGCATCTGCCTGCACTTAAGTTTAGAAATTACAAGTTTCAGTAATAGTTGAACCTGTTCAAAATGTTTTTTTTTTTTTTTTTTTTTT
>NW_012121932.1:5151801-5158573 GCF_000951035.1 Colobus angolensis palliatus | reverse complement strand
AGGCGCCCGCCACCTCGCCCGGCTAGTTTTTTGTATTTTTTAGTAGAGATGGGGTTTCACCGTGTTAGCCAGGATGGTCTCGATCTCCTGACCTCGCGATCCGCCCATCTCGGCCTCCCAAAGTGCTGGGATTACAGGCTTGAGCCACTGCGCCCGGCCTCAAAATGTTAATAAAGGTTTTGTTGCATGGTAGCATAAAAAAAATTTTGGATGTTATACTTTTGGAAAAACATCATTTCAAAAGTCCTTCTATAAAAGTTGTATGTACCTGTACTTTGAAATTATTCATTAGAAGACTTCTAGTTTTAGGATGGTGGTGAATTTCTTGCCCTGTCTCATCCTCTCAGAAATGCCTCCCACCTCTCTGCATTCAAAAAAACATGGACAATTGTAAACATCCAGTAAGCTACATATTCATTGAAACCAGAAGACAGCAGTGACCTCAAATTATAACTTACATTGGGAAACAGACAGGGAGTGGTACCAGAATTACAAGGAATGAAGAACAGTGACCTGTTCAGAGGGGGACACCAATGACATCCCATCCTATTTTTCCTACTTAAAGCCAGAAACCTCAGGCACTGGAATCTTCAGACATCTCAGAAGGCATAGATGATGCACAGGGCTTGGTTAAAAGCCTACATAAAAAACACTTACTCTCCAAGCTCCCCCCAGGTTCTAACACTCCAGGAAAATCTTCCTCCCCTTCTCCCCTCAGGTTCAGGAGGTTTATGATCTGGGGGGTTTGGGTGAATGGGTGAGCAGCAGGCACCAGGCACAAGATATGACACTATACTGAAAATTAAGTGAAAGTATTCATACTGAATGGTGAGAACATCATCCTACTCACCACCTCAATTACCAGTTCCCAAAATAGTTGCCCACCTGGTAAGAGATTAGAGAATTTTTTGTTGGAAAAACTGAATGGCCATAGGTAGTGACCGATCCGCAGAAAGTCACTTCTACAGTGAAAAGCACCAGTCAACCTGGCTCAGGCAGGACAAGGAATTCAACTAACATTTCTGTGCCTTATTTTAAAGTATGAATAAAACGGCAAAAGATCAACAGATGTCTGAGGAAAGCATCTAACATAAAAGATAGAGAAAGAGATAAGTAAACAAACAAAAAACCAATTTAGATGAAGTTAAGATGATGCAAAAAGCAGAATAAAGCATCACTAAAATCTAAAATAAACTTTCTAAGAAACATCAGAAAGGATATTGCATCCATTAAACAAGTACAAGCTGCTATTTTAAAAAGAAAAAAGCTTTAGTGAGGTAAAAATATGAGAGCAGAAAACACAAGTTGACAGAAAAACTGGAATTTAATACCAAAGAACTCTTCTAGAAAGTAAAACAAAAAGACAATAAAATGGAAATAGGAGATATAAAATTCAAAAAGAAGTTGAAGAGCAATTAGCGAATTTGATTTCTGACTACAGGAGCTCCAGTAAAAAGGATCTGAGA
Organism: Colobus angolensis palliatus; assembly: GCF_000951035.1. Taxonomy (NCBI): domain Eukaryota; kingdom Metazoa; phylum Chordata; class Mammalia; order Primates; family Cercopithecidae; genus Colobus; species Colobus angolensis. Next base: position 5,157,107 of record NW_012121932.1, on the reverse strand, counting down.
AAACAAAGAAAAAAGAATTAGTAAAGAAATAATGCAAAGAAAATTTTTCATAAAGCAGAATGACAGATAACAATGGCTTAAAACTTTTAACATACAATTACACATCAAAACCATTTATCAATTACATGTAGGATGAAGTTTTCAGCCAGAAAGACTATATTGAAAGATTTTTACAAGGTGTGGAGAAACTTCAACAAGAGATGTGAAAAAATTAAGCAAAGGGAGAAAAAGTTAAGTAATAACTCCAGGGAATATAAAAAGTTACACAGAAGAAACATCATCATGGAACACTTATTGGTTTAATAAGAAACAATCTTTACATAGTAAAAAAAAGTAAGAGCTGAATATTTGCTTACTCAAGACATATATTCTAAGAAAACATGGAGATTATAGCATAAGAGAGCTAAATCCTCATCTACCATAGTTGAAGGTCAATGCCTAACACAGAAATTGATAAATCAAGAGATAGCCTATTATTTGGAAGGTCAAAGAGCTGAAAGTGGTGGCCTCTGAAAAGGAGTACTGACATGTAGGGAAAGAGTGAGTTAGCAGTCTGCCGCTTTTCGTTACAAACCTTTGAACAGATTTCTCTTTATGCATGTTTTTAACTTTTATATCAATAAAGTAAAAAATAAGTGCACCAAATATTTACTGTTCTTAGAATTATATTTCTTTTCTACTTGGAAATTTATTTATCAGCTGTATTCCTCTTGGTAATTTATACCCTTTTTTTTTTTTTTCTTTTTGAGACAGGGTCTCACTCTGTTGCACAGGCTGGAGAGCAGTAGTATGATCGATCAAGGCTTACTGCAGCCTCAACTTCCCATGCTCAAACAATTCTCCCACCTCAGCCTCCACATAGATAGGACTATAGGTGTGTGCCACCATGCCCAACTAATTTTTTAATTTTTTGTAGGGATGGGGTCTCACTGTGTTGCCCAAGCTGGTCTTAAACTGCTGGGTTCAAGCGATCTGCTTGCCTCTGCCTCCCAATGTGCTGGAATTACTGGCATGAACCACCACATTTGGCCTGATGTCCTATTTTTAAAGTCATTTATACAAAATATGTAGTTACATTTATCTTACATACCTAGATATGTGGTTTCTTTTGTGTTATTATTACCCACATCTGAACATTTTTACATTTCCCATAAGCAAGTCTAGATATTAAAAGATATTAGAATGCAGATAAGATAGCCAACAGAAATTAGTATACTTTAGAATACTAACCCCCTCTACAAGCTTTGGGAAAATTGTGTACGCATTTACTAATCTATGCACAATATTTAATGTCTATATTTCAACCAAAATTATTCTAAAAGCTCTATTTTCTGAACCAGTGTCCTTTCCCCAAACTAAATCAAATTAAGAAAGCAATGTGAATTTCCTCACAAACTATTTCATACTTGGATGCCCTTGAACTTTACTGAATCTGAAATAAAAGACATGTGGAGGTAAGCTTTGGTTTTCAAACCTAAGGAATGTCTATTTGCTATTACCATTCAAAGCACACGTAAATATAGCTAATTTATTTAAACTTTATAAATGAAAGTCAACTGCAAGAATATTGATTTAATACATACAAAAAATTAGTCTTAATATTTAATACATTATTTCATTATTATCTTTGAACAATATCAAAATTAAAGACTGAGAGGATAGAATAGAACAATTTAAATGATTGTTGCCTCCTTAAAACTCTGTGATAGACATAGTCACACAATTCAGGAGAAAAATAATTTCTTGAATAAAGTGAAATTCAACTGTGTGGGTATTGTCTTGACTTATACTACTTTTGTTCTGCAAATGAGAATTTATCAGAAACAAAATAATGAGCAAGTATATTTTTGCTGACCAATGTATAATAACTGCTAATTAGTTGATATTGCTTTTTAAATTGCACTTGTAAAACTAAATAATTGATGTCATATTCTTAGTAAATGAATTACATGTAAGTTGCTACACTTCAGAAACTTTGACCTGTTAAGTAAATTAGCCATTCTTATAATGTGGCTTACACTATTACCTTATTTAATAAAGCCCTTTTTTATAAAAACATAAAAGTAATTCAATAAAAGAATAAATCAGGTACAAAGTAGCAAGTATATATAACATGAAGTTCTGATGCGGACAGGCAAAAATAGTTTACTAGAACATTAACATGTTCTTCTATCCACTAGCAGCTTGAAGATAAACATGACTTACTAGTAGGAAATGTCTTTCAATTAACTTTGATAGGTTAAAAGGGCTTGAAAGGAATAAAAATCCCCCACAGGTAATTCATAGCATATTTATTAACAAATAAGAGGTAGAATGTTCTTGACTTTATCTAATTTTACTAAGTAAAATTTTGACAAATATATATTCACTTAAGAAAGGAAAAGACATGTACAAGTTGTTTCATATTGAAATCGCATTGAAATTCTACTTTATCATGAACATATTAATATGCTAGACTGAAATAATTATGAGTTATAGATTTCTATTATGAAAACATTCTTTAGCAATGTAGGTTATGATATTAATCCATAATGCTTTACATATCCCTTATGTTGACATATTTTTACCTAATATAAATTACAATATAGGTGTTAACTACCATTAGTAATATATCTAGAATCCCATTAGTTTCCAAGAGTTTGGATATTAATGGTAAAGTATTTCAATTAGTTTTGTCTGCTCTCCAACTATATGGGAAGGCCTATCCAAATTTTCAAAACTGTTAATCTGTTAATGTGATTTAGTATATATTACCTCACAATGTTCCATTAAGTTCTTTTCTATCATATAGGCTAGTTAATTGGCCTAGGAGAAGAATTTTCTCTTCCAAGAAATCTTATATTAATGTTTAGACCCCTAAGAACACTCTTCCATCTTTAATAAGTACATGGAAGAACTGGCAGAGGAGACTGGGGGGAAATTGTAAACAACTGTTACTAATGTCTATGTGCTTATGGGTAGAACTCAAAAAGTGATCAAATAATTATCTCCATCAGAGGATCTGGTTAATTACACCAGCACATCTTTTGATGCTTTACAATGGAAGATAATTCTTAGTCTAAGTAAACTGCTCTGGAACTTCTCCTTAGTTTCTTTTGACCCCACCATAAGCATTAAAATTGAATTTCTTTTAGGGGACTTTTTTTTTTAAGAGAAATTTTAATATCTTCAAGAAAGTTCAGGAGAATGCATGAAAAACATAAAATTGCTGAGCTGCAGAAACCAAGCAGTAGGCTGGGTTTTATACAGGTCAACCAACCCATTCTCACAGAGACTCACTGTATGTAGGGTCTCTGTGCCACGCAGAAAGAGCTGTAAAGGCAGTACCAGTGAGAACTATAATTTTCCATCTCTTCCATCAATTATTAGTGTTGGAGAAGTAGGAAATGGGGCAAGTGAGTTGGGCTGCCTTCCACCTGGAGCCTAGAAAGAGGCTTCGATCCAAAGAGACAGAAGGGCTAAAACCACAGGCCTTCTATGTTGGCAAATAGTGAATGCATCTAGTGCTCTTAAAATGGGAAAGGGATAAGAGGGGGAAAATTACATAGGCCTATGGAAGAAAAATAGGCCCACATGTTAAAAGACATGGATAAAAATCAGGCACGGAAAGTCATCCTCTGCAGGAACCTAAAGAAAAGTTAAGTGTTAGAGAATATTTGCCAGCTTCAGCCAACTTATGAAAACAGAGTCAAAGACTAAAGGATAAAAGAGGCTAAAGTAAGAGGACCACATACCCATAGAAACAATCAGGTCAGAGATGTTAGGCAAAAAGAGAAAATAAGCTAAGATTACAATAGAAGAATTAAAATTCATTATGGAGGTAATAATTGTCTATTTCAAGTTGAATTAGTGATGAAGCTCACACTTTAGAATAAAAAAAAAATTCAAAAAGCACAGCCTCCCCCAACCCACACATACACACAAATCAAAGAATTATTCTTATCTCAGATACTTAATTTGTAATACTAATTGACAGATAATCATGACTTAATAACTATTAAGAGAAAAAAGGTCATGAACCTGGTATTCTAGACATACTCTAGTTGTCACTTACACATGAAAGCAACAGAAAGGCATTCCTAGATTTTTTATTAATGGGGATTAGCTGATTTCTGCAACTGTCAGAAAGCCCAGGTTAACAGTGACTTAAGAAGAAAGAAGTTTACTCAAAATTCCAGAGTTAATGTGATACTTTATAGTGTATGGTCCCCAGGATTCTTCTATGTTATGGCTTTACCTTTTGTGGCCTGCAGGATTGTACCACGATTGAAGATGTCAGTCCATTTGTAGCTCTCAAATCCCCCATTCCAGACAGCCATAAGGAGGAAAGAAGGATACTCATCTTTTAAAAACACACTAGGAGGAGGAAGTCCATCTTGGGACTCGAGTCCCACGAGTTTTGATGAATGTGCCCAAATCATAAAGTCTTCATCATTCTTTTACCTGGGCCACTCCTCAGAATTATTTATGCAACTGGCAATCTTGTAACATCTCCCCAGTATATATCACTTAGTCTTATGATGTGCCTAGTCTCCCTCTGGGCAGAGAAGGCTTGCTTCCTGCTTCCTGTAAAAGTCGTAAATTTCCTATACTCGGGGTTTTTTGCCTATGGTATACTTGCATATGCAGGTCTCCCTGACTCTCTGCATCCCTATGTGGGATTTGAGGCTCAGGGAACTGGCACCACTATGCTAAAACTTGGATTGCTTTTGCTGTGAGGGATACAATCTCTGACCTAGGAAGCTTCTGTCTTCTACCAGTATCTCTGGAACTGCATCAGACTAATGTACTAGCTTGAATAGTCCTTTTGGCGAGAGTACGGCTTTTAACTGGCCTCTACACCATCAGACTTACTGACATAGGGAAAATTCCTGATAAATACTTCTGAGAAGCTGGATCCACACTTTTTACTTATATTCCATTTTCCAACACTTAGTCACAGGGTTATACGCAGTGTTAAAAAGTGGCTGATAAATGCAGTTTTAATTTCAGCATGCATGTACACACTATAAATCAAAGGTTCTATTATATAGAAAAGGGACTAGAAAACTACAGCTTTCAGGCCAAAGCCAGCCCACTGCCTAACTTGTTTATAAAGTTTTATTAAAATGTAGTCATGCCCACTTATTTATGTATTATCTATGACTGCTTTTGTGTGGTAACATAAACCTGTAGCCATCAAAACTTAAAATAATTACTCTCTGGCCATGAAAAACAAAAAAGTTGGCCGGGCGGGTGGCTCACGCCTGTAATCCCAGCACTTTGGGAGGCAGAAGTGGGAGGATCATGAGGTCAGGAGATCGAGA
>NW_012121932.1:5125514-5151404 GCF_000951035.1 Colobus angolensis palliatus | reverse complement strand
GGACTCAAAGGATCCTCCCACCTCAGTCTCCCAAAGTGCTGAGATTACAGGCATGAGCCACCGTGCTTGGACAAAATGATTCATTTTAATGTTTCAGGAAGAAGAATCAGTAATATTGATATCAATAATACCAACATGGTATCAAAACTCAGTAAGGCTGCTGAAGATATGAACAATATTAGCAAACCTCAGGAAATGGATGAATGTGGAACGTTGTACCCAACAACTGTATTCTTTTTAATGTACTTGAAATATTTACCAGAATTGACCAGATCCTGGGACACAAAGCATTTCTCAAAACATTTCAGTACATTAAAATCACAGGCTCTGTTATTTGAACGTGGAGGACATAAATTAGTACATTAATAAAAATATAACTTGGAAATCTCCAAATGTTATATAATTCAGGAATATACTTCTAAACAAGATATGAGTCAATATAGAAAAAAACAGAAAACATTTTGAAATTTATGATAAAACTTGTGGGATGTCACTAAGTACATGTTCTGAGGGAAATTTATAGCCTTATATACATAGATTAAAAATAAAGGGTGAAAATGAATCATTGAAGTATCTATTTTAAGAAGTAACAGAAAAATCAGCAAATTAAACCCCCAAAATTGAAGGAAGAAATAAAGATCAGATGTGAATAAAATAGGAAATGATCATTCCATGAAAAAATTAACAAAGTCAAAATTCAGTTTTCCAGATTGATGAAATTTAAAAATCCTTAACAAAATTTATTAGAAACATTCATCAATATCCATGAATAAAAAAGGTGACACCACTGCATATGCTATAGAATTAAATATTAATATATAATACAATGGCTCATGAGCAGTTTTTTGCCAATAAATTTGAAAATTTGGTTGAATAGGTCAAATGAATAAACACAACAAACAAAATAAGAAATAGAAATCTGAATTGTCCTTTATGCATTAAAAGAACTGAATTAATGAATAAAAAGAATACGCTACAACCCAACAGGCTCACTACTGAGTTCTTCCAAATGTTTAAGGAAGAAAGAACAATGTCACACAAACCCTTCCAAAAACTGAAAAAGAGGGAATACTACCCAAATTGTTTTATGAGTTCAGTATAATCTTGATACTAAAACTTGACAAGGACTGTATACAAAAGGAAAACTAGAGACCAATATATCTTATGAACATAGACATAAAAAATAATAAAGTAGGCCGGGCGCGGTGGCTCAAGCCTGTAATCCCAGCACTTTGGGAGGCCGAGACGGGCGGATCACGAGGTCAGGAGATCGAGACCATCCTGGCTAACACGGTGAAACCCCGTCTCTAATAAAAAAACACAAAAATCTAGCCGGGCGAGGTGGCGGGCGCCTATAGTCCCAGCTACTCGGGAGGCTGAGGCAGGAGAATGGCCTAAACCCGGGAGGCGGAGCTTGCAGTGAGCTGAGATCCCGCCACTGCACTTCAGCCTGGGCGACAGAGCCAGACTCCGTCTCAAAAAAAAAAAAAAAAAAAATAATAATAATAATAAAGTATTAGCAAATTGAATGCAGGAATATGTAAAAATAAAAGTTTCATTAAGTAGAGTTCATTTTAGGAAGAGAAGTGTGGGCATTTTAAAAAAGTGTAGTTCACTATAATATAATAAAAAAGTAATCACATCATCACCTCATAGCTGCAAAAGCATTTGATAAAGTTTAATACCTACTTATGATTTTAAAAATAATAATCTGCTACCAAAACAAAAACATAGGAACCATCTTTCACATGATAAAGTATAATAAAACATTATACTTAATTGAAAAATAGATTAGAAATAATTGAAAATGGAAGAAATAAAACTTTTCAGTTTATAATATACATATTATATGGATATATGTATTTATATACATAATATGTATATGACAAATTATGTATATCAGATTTAATTTAATATGTAGGAAAGTATGGCAAAATACATTGGTTGAAACTAGGTGGTGAGTGCATAACATATGTATTACTCATAACATGATATTGAACTCCTGGACTCAAAGGATTCTCCCATCTCTATCCTCTCAAAGTGCTGAGGTTACAGGCATGAGCCACCGTGCTTCGACAAAATGATTCATTTTAGTGTTTCAGGAAGAAGAGTCAGTAATATTGGTATCAATAATACCAACATGATATCAAAACTCAGTAAGGCTGCAGAAGATATGAACAATATTAGCAAACCTTGGGAAATGGATGAATGCAGGATACTGTGACCAAAAACTGTATTCTGAATAATATATATGTCATGCAACCACCATCTAGTTTCAACTCATATATTTTGCCATACTTTTCTACATATTAAAAATGTTTTGTAATTCAAAATGTGATATGATATTTAGCAAGAAAATGAATAATAAAATTTATCAAATATTGATAAAACTCTTCTCAGAGGTGTATTTATTACTACAAATGTTTTCATCCCTATTGTTTCAGTCCCTATTGATGTCCCCAAATTTCTTTATCCCTGAAAATAATTTAATGTTTGACTAAAAAATAAATGTAAGTAACTAGAAATGTCAGAAACTTTATATCACACCTTACTTCATTTCTGCATATTGTTTAGTAGATGCTTCATGGTAAATATCACGGTTAAGTGCAAAGTTTTACCACTTAAACATATATATAAGTATTCTATTGTAAGAAGCATGAAAACAAAAATAAATTTTTTAATTCACCAAATTTAAAGTAACACATTTTTAATTTTCTGAATATTTGTATGTTTATATACGCATGATATGTACATGTCTATATATATCATTATGTAAGTATATATGCACATATGTTTCCTCAATTTCTAAAGCAGAGCTAAATTATTGCTACTATTATTATTTTATTTATTTATTTTTTTGAGACAGGGTCTCACTGTGTCACTCAGGCTGGAGGGCAATGATGCAATCACAGCTCACTGACACCTTAACCTTCTGAGCTCAAGCAATCCTCCTGCCTAAGCCTTCCAAATAGCTGGGACTCCAGGTGCACCCCACCACACTCAGCTAATTTTTGTATTTTTTGTAGAGACGGGGTTTTGCCGTGTTGCCCAAGCCTGATCTCTAACTCCTGAGCTCAACTGATCTGCCCTCCTCAGCCTCCCAAAGTGCTGGGATTACAGGCATGAGCCAGGCATCTTCCAAGTATCTGCAAAGAATTTATAAAATCTTAGAAGCCGACCTACACTAGGAGAAAGTAAGTTTAAAGAGCTAGTTGAGATAGTGTAGTGTAATGGTTAATAGGCCAGAGAGCAGTGATGAACTTTCTTTATTCAGCTTTTAATCTATACAGAGGAATGATAATATCAATATCCTAGGTTAGTTAGTTCTGAGGCTTAAAAGTGACAATGCAGCTAAAACTCTTTCTCAATATGTGTCAGTTTACTAGGAATAATGTTAACTCTGGGATAATTTATAAATAAAAAGGAAAGGACTGAAATGTGTAGAAACTGTTGCTTATGCAGCCTGACTCCAAAGGAAACAGCAATAGCAAAGACATCTAAAAGTCTTTTGCTTATCATTTTCAAGGACATTATCTATACAAATGGAATTAAACACCTTTGTTTTATCTAGCTGTCTTACACATTGAGACATTACTGTGCACACAGTGGGTGTCCAATACTTATTAACTCTTAATAACATTAATAACAAAATGTACTAATGATTGTATAGAAATTGCAGTCATGTCTGCAAAATGACTGATTCCTTTTTATTTGATAAGATTAAACCTTTAAACAAGATTTTCCAAGTCACACTTGAGGTTTATTGCAGAGTAACTTCACGGGAGAGCTATATATAAACTTTAGGTCCTAATGCCTCAAAATGTTTGGCTCAGTGCAAAATGTGGACATCATAAAATGATGTTGATTGATAAATGGGAGGTATCACTATTGTCCCCTCAAACTAAGCTAACATCTATATATTAATTTCACAAAAACTCTTAGTGGAATTTTAGTCACCTAACCACCAACTGTGGTTCTCCTATGTTGTATTACACATACATTTAAGAAAAATAATGCTATATATGGATATGCTTTATTGCTACCTTTAGCAAGATTGAAATAGTGTATCAAATTTTATTTTGGTGGTGCTTTTATTAGCTTTCTACCACTTGATCAGCTGATACCACTAATAATAAATATTTTTTATAAACTAGAGTTTGCAAGTCCTGTCCCGAGACTGTAATATTTCAAAAAACAGTCTAAGCTTTAGGGAAAAAACCAATTACAGAAACAGCATTAAAAATGCCAAGCACCGGGCAGAAGCAATTCTGGATCAGTTTAAAAAAGTGATTGATGAAACTCTAATCCAAGCTGAAGGAACAGTTTCACGACAAGCTGTGACCATTCCACACACTTCATTAGCTGCCATAATTAGCCTGGTGTTTCAATTTGTTAGAACTGGTGGGGACAATTTTCCTCAGAATGCAAACATCAAAAACAGGGTCCCTCAGACTTCAGAAGAGGCTGATGAGAGGCTTTTCTAGTCTCTGTTAACTAAAAGATTAATTATTGCTGATGGGAGGCTGTGCTGTGATTGTCACTCTGTCTATGTGCATTACTTTTAGCATTAGAAGAAAGATATGGTTGACACTGCACTACTCAATCAAGCAGCTTCACATTAGAGCCCAAAGTCGCTTTTAATATCCAGGGTATTTTTGATTGATTTTTCTTCCTGTTTCTAGGTCCAAGAGTCACACCTATTTATTTATATTGGAATTTTTAAATAGACTCTAAAATACTGAGAGGCTTGGTTAATGTACTTTGCCCCAAGTTAGAGCTTTCTTCTTTCTTTAGATCAGCAAAACAGTGATTTCACATATTTCTATGATTGCATAACGATTTCTCTCAACTATGTGCATAAACCTTCTAAGACGACAAATGTTTGAACTAACCTAGAAATCTACATCAATTTTTACCTATATTTAGAAATATAGAACTATCATCTTATCTCTTGATTAAGGGAATGTTCTCTGATCTTTTTCACAACCTAAATTTATGAAGTCTAATCAAAAGGGATGGGAGGAAGGGACTCCTACTTAATTTCCTTAGAACAAAAGTGACTTCTTCTTGTCTTTGGGCCACAGGCAAAACTAATCCAAAATAGATAGTATGCATCTATAACAATTTCATTTAAAATGTCACCAATGCCTTAATTTTTAATCCACTTGGATGTACTATTAATTATTTTCATTAAAATATTTTTAAAAGAAAAATTTTCACTGTATGTATCTTTACGTATCATTTCTTTCATGGACCTATAATAAGAGAACTGGAAAGTAATTTGGTGAGATGTAGAAAACATAGACATAGCTGAAGAAACTGGTGGTATTTTCAAGTTCTCTACAACACTAGAGCGCCAAGGTCTTAAAGTGAAAAAACATAACATCAGAGAAAAACGTTTGGCTAAATTTCCAGAGGGAAATTTTCCACAGATTCCGCTAAAATCAAGTCCCTTCTATCCCCCCAAATTGGGCAAATATATCATTTGGAGCAGTGCTGTCTAATAGAAAAAGAATGTGGGGGCCAGGCACGGTGGCTCACACCTGTAGTCTCAGCGCTTTGGGAGGCTGAGACAGGCGGAGCACAAGGTCAGGAGATCATCCTGGCTAATATGGTGAAACCCCGTCTCTACCATTAAAAAAAAAAAACAAAAAAAAAAAAACTAGCCAGGCGTGTTGGCAGGCGCCTGTAGTCCCAGCTACTCGGGAGGCTGAGGCAGGAGAATGGCGTGAACCTGGGAGGCGGAGCTTGCAGTGCTTCGAGATCGTGTTGTTGCACTGCAGCCTGGGCGACAGAGCGAGACTCCATCTCAAAAAAGTAAAAATTGAAATACAATGTGGGCCACAAATGAAATTTATTTTTCTAGTAGCCACATTAAAAATAGTAACAAGAAACAGAGAACATTAATTGTACACTAATAAAATATTTTAACCCAAGACATCTATAATATCAGGGTAACATGCCACTAATATAAAAATATTAATGCCCGGGTGCGGTGGCTCACGCCTGTAATCCCAGCACTTTGGGAGGCCGAGACAGGCGGATCACGAGGTCAGGAGATCGAGACCATCCTGGCTAACATGGTGAAATCCCGTCTCTACTAAAATACAAACAAAATTAGCCGGGCGTGGTGGCGGGCACCTGTAGTCCCAGCTACTCAGGAGGCTGAGGCAGGAGAATGGCGTGAACCCGGGAGGCGGAGCTTGCAGTGAGCTGAGATGGCGCCACTGTACTCCAGCCTGGGCAACAGAGCGAGACTCTGTCTCAAAAAAAAAAAAAAAAAAAAATATGTGCCTTTTTAACTAAGGCTTCAAAATCCAATGTGTATTTTACATTTACAACACATCTCAATTCAGAGAATTCAATGTTTCAAGTGCTCAATAGCTTTATGACTATTACACCCCATCACACAGAACGTGTTTAGAGAATGTGGAGCTTTCTTTCTCAGGGAGCAGCTGTCTGCTGTTTAGTAAACAGAGCAATTCTGGAATTCTACGGAGTTACATACTTAACAAATGGGACAAAGGGAAATAAAAGTACTTCTTTCTTAATAAATGTGCCCTCTGAAGAAATGCATATAGATTATAAGCACCCCCAAAATCAGTGAGGATAATATAAGACTTAAGAAATAAACAGGCCCGAAAGGAAAAATGCAGATGGTAAAGGACCATTCACACTACTGAGACTGAGAATAGCTATACACAGGGCCAGAAAGATAGCGCCAATTCCCAGGGCAAAGCTGTATGGTTAAAAAAAGACCATTTTCCTTAACTTTTATCAGAGTGCAAAATTCATCCAACATGCACCAGTATGGTTATTATATTGGTTTCCAAATGGAAATGCTTTCATTATTTTCAAATCTGTTAGTAAACAGCTGTTAAGTCTAGCACCAGCCCCAAGTTCCCCCACAGTGGAGCAATTAAAGAGTTAATACGTATCCCTGCAGGAAACCCCAGTATTAGTGTCCATTCTGATTGTTTAGTACTTTCGTATTATATTTAGCAAACATTTTAAATATGACTTGTGCCTGTAATACATACACAACTAGCTGGGCATATTGACCACAGTTAATTATCTAGTAAATCTGTGGCTAATTTAGCCATATTACTCTTTTTAATCTCATCAATTTGCTTCTTCCCCAAATCTCAAGAAACATACTGAGAACCAAAATATCTAGATTTAGTAGCTCTAAACATTCACGCAGAAGACATACAGAAACTAGTCACATTTGAGTCTGCCAAGCCATTTGTTATCCAAAAAGTACTACAGGGATTATTTCTATTTGGGTATTGCACTGTTGGGAAGGCTTTACTCCCACAATTCTACATCTCTACTTTTTAATCTTTAATTTTTTTAAACAGTGGAATATATAGCCAAAATAACTCTTGTGGTTTATACATAATTTTCAAAATTATTGTTGAATCATTCATCTTAGTATTGTTAAATACAGAGAGAGAATCTTGAGACTTAAATTATAAAATAGTAAAATAACTTTTTGAGTAGTAAAAATTGCACCATTAAAAACAAAATAAATACAGCTGGAGCACTTCTGTCCTTTGTGAAAATACTTAAGAGGTCATAACTCTTTGTCACAAAATATGGATGGAGCTGAGAAGGCTGGAAATTAACCCAAATTTTGATTTGCTCCATCCAAAGACCTTTGCTTGGAAACATAATACAAACAAGAGAAGCCATAGGCCACTAGGGAGAAATCATGTAGCATGAAAATAAATGCTAGAGTTGATTTGTGGCTTGGAAGAGAAGAATACAATAGACACAGTACTTCTTTTTCTTCCAAATACTTGATGTTTTGTCATAGAGTAAATGACATATCATAGAGTAAATGACAGAGTTAACATTTCCCTTCAGCACGCCCCGGAATCCGGAATGTATCTGAGAGCAAACAACTCACAGCTTTGGTCTGTTTCTCCTGATATCATGATAGATAAATTCTTATTTTGTGAGCTCCTTTGGAAACTATATAGGCTGTTTTCTTATTTTCAAAATGATTAAAACTTATTTTGTTCAGCACAACTTCAGCTGGAAGAAAAATCTTGAAACTTTATGTCCAAGTAGAGTATCTGCAACCTTGGAAACACATTTAGTTTTGCTGTTTGGTGAAAAAGTTTCACATGCCATTTTGACCATTTTATAACTGCCCGACAGTCTTCCTGCTCACTGCACAGAGATCACAGCATTGCCGTAAAGAGAGTTTAATTCCCGCAAGACTGGCCATGCAAAATGGGGGACAGAGTTAGTGCTCAACCTCCTTGAAGGTTCCAAGGTAGTTTGGGGGTGGCTCAGCAATGGGTGCTTGCTGCTGCTTAGGTGAGGAGTACAATCATAGGGGTGTAGGAAATGATCCTCCAGTGAGCTGAATCCCTTTGGGTGGGGAAACAGGAGAGGCTGGAGCCATTGGTCACTGGGTCCAGGTGGAGTCATGGGTTGTCAGACATGCAAAAACTTGAAAAGATATCTCAAAATGCCAGTCAGAGCTTCTACAATAGTGATATTACCTACAGGGGTAATTGGAGAAGTTGCATATTTTGTGACCTCTGGAATAATGGTTGGCAATCATTTATGCCTAGACCTTAACAGAATTCAGGCTCCTCTCCTGCTCCTAGCCTGGTAGTCTCTCACTAGCTTTACAAAGGCAGTTGAGTTTTGGAGAAGGTCTATTATTATTTATCAGGACAACATGACAAGAAGAGTTCATCCATGGATTGACTTACTTAGAAAACGTTATTGTTATTCAGTGCACTAGGGTCACATTATACATGGTGCTACAAATTCAGAAATCCTTTTGAACAAACTCTTATTCCAGAAAATGATTAGAGAAAGATAAATATGCCAACTAATTCTGGAGAAAGTCCTTTGTAGGCTAAAGTGCAAAACGAAAATTTGTTAATTTCCATATAAGCAGAAATATCTGAACATCCTATTGAAATTAACTTCAGCTTCAAGGTCCCTAAAATGATACATGGATTCATAACTTTCAGCTGTTACAGACTACATCAACAATGCAGACCCCAAAACACATAAATGCAACGACTTAAGTACAAAGGAAATGAAATGACATGAGTTCAACCAAGAGATTTCTTGGAAAACTCATATAGTCACATGCTCCTTAACAACAGGGAGACATTCTGAGAAATTTGTCACTAGGCAATTTACTCATTATGTGAACATCATAGAGTACACTTTCACAAAGCTAGATGGTATAGTCTACTACACACCTAGGCTATATGGTGTAGCCTAGTTTTCCTAAGCTATATACTTACATGGCATGCTACTGTACTGAATACTGTAGGCAACTGTAACACTATGATAAGTATTTATGTATCTAAACATATCTAAACATATAAAAGGTACTTTAAAAATACAGTGTGAAAGATAAAAAGTGGTACACTTGTATAGGACTCTTACTATGAGTGGAGCTTACAGGACTAGAAGTTGCTTTGAGTGAGTGGTGAGTGAATGTGAAGGCCTAGCACATTACCATAGACTTTATATATAAACACTGTACACTTAGATTACACTAAATTTATAAAAATATTTATCTTTCTTTAATATTATAATAAACTAGCCTTACCTTACTGTAAGTTTTTTACTTGAGATACTTTTGGATTTTTAAAATTTTTCACTGTTTTCTAATAACACTTAGCTTAAAACATGAACACACTATACAGCTGTACAAAAACACTTTTCCTTTATATCCTTATTCTATAAGCTTTTTTTCCTTTTTTTTTAACTTTTTTAATTTTTTGTTAAAAATTAAGACACAAATACACACATTAGCCTAGGCCTACACAGGATCAGGATCATCTATGTCACTGTCTTCCACCTCCATACCTTGTCCCACTAGAAGGTCTCTCGGGGCAATAATACACATGGAGCTGTCATCTCCTAAGATAATAACGCCTTCTTGATACCTCCTGAAAGACCTGCCTGATGCTGTTTTCAGTTAACTTTTTTTCTAAATAGAAGCAATACACTCTAAAATAACAATAAAAATTATATTATAGCAAATATGTAACCCAATAACATAGTCATTTATTATTATTATCAAGTATTATGTATTGTACATAATCACATGTGCTATACTTTTATGTGACTTGTAAAGCAATAGGTTTGTTTACACCAGCATCGCCCCAAATGTGTGAGTAATGCAAAGTGGTATGACAACTCTATGTGATGTTTAAGCTTCTTTATAATCTTATGGGACTGCCCTTGTATTGCAGTCTATTGTTGACTGAGACGCCATTATGTGGCATGTGACAATATTTCTTTCCTCTAGCCTCTGTTCTCTGATAAAGCAAGTTATTGGAGTTCTAATTCCATTTGACACTACATACCTAGGTAAATTATTATTTTTAACACTTGTTGCCATTAGAGCAAAAACACTGAAATCAAATTAATGTTAGCGATAAATGCATTGTTGTACAAAATGGCTACTACATTTCAACTTTTTATTCAAGTAAACGATAGCAGTGTCTCATTAAATTTTACTTTTATATAATTTCATTTCTTTACTTGCAAAATTTGAGTTCTCTAAAAGGTCAGATGTCAAAAAGGTATCTAATTATTAATTTGACATTTTTAAGATTATTTCTGAAGAAAATAGCAGTTTCCTGCATTAAACCGAAAACCCAGTTTGCCACTCTGTATATTAAATCAAACTCCCCATATAAAATAAGTACAAGAAGTAATGTAGGCAAAAAGATTTCCAATAAAGGGAAATGAAGCCAAATGGTTAAGTGAAGGAAGGTAGTGACTTGACTTATACTAGTGATCTGGTGTGTCCACAGGCAAGCCTTGAACACAAAAGCCCAAGCCCATAGGCATGCACTTGTAGTATCTGATTTATCTGACTTGCATCACTTTTATTAACATTATCCCTCCTTAGAGAATATAGTTACAGTGTAGAGAATCATTTTTGCATGTAAGTTTCCATATGAGAGAAACGGTTCTTCAGTTACTTCTTCTCCAGTCAACCACAACTTTCCTGAATGTGGGTGTGTGTTTATACTTGTGCATGAAAACACTAGCAAGCTCTATGGGACAAAGGCAGACAACATGAATAGCCGATATACTTTTTGCTAATGAGTTCTGAAGGTAACCAGCTTTTTGATTCGGATTTTTAAAAACCAAAACTAAGCATACTGTCATCTCTTATGAGGTCATGATACATAATGATATACAATAATGATGAAAATGATTATCTACAAAAATTTAAAATATATATTGAAAAAACAGGCAATTGAAAGTATTTGTCTTTGCTTTGAAATAATAGACTTTTCTGAGGCAGTGTGTTATAAGTACTCAATAGCAGAAAGAAGCTTTCTTGAAAGTAAACTTCTTTTTTTTTTTTTTTTTTTTTGAGGTAGGGTCTCATTCTGTTACACAGTGTGAGAATGCAGTGGTACAATCCCAGCTCACTGCAGCCTCGATCTCACCAGGATCAGGTGATCCTCCCATGTCAGCCTCTCAAGTAGTTGGGATTACAGATGCCCACCACCACAGCCAGCTAATTTTCCTATTTTTTGTAGAGATAGAGTTTTGCAATGTTGCCCAGGCTGGTCTCAAACTCCTGGGCTCAAGTGGTCCACCCACCTCGACCTACAAAAGTGCTGGGATTACAGACACGAGCAACTGTGCCCAGCCAAAAGTAAACTTTATTTTTATATGAGAATGTCATAAAAAGTCAATCCTTAAAGCTACTATTATTTTAATGCTACTAAGCCAAACTTTATATTAATACCGTAGCTATATTCTGTGATGATTTTCATCATAGAACACCAAATGCTTAACATTTGATACCTGAAAGTCTCCCAGTCTGACAAATTCATGTAACTTCAGATCCATTTTTATTGTCAGCCTTTATATCAATTATAGATCAGTAAGATGAGAATTAGAAAGTTAAAGTATGTGAAATTTTATCAATCATGTTTTGGGATAAAAAGAAAATATGTTAGTTGTGAATATATCTAATATATTCTATCATTATTTTCTGGTATATTTTTAGAATTTTTACTGTACTTTGAATTTTAGGTAACATTAGCCACAAACATGGAAGCTTACTTCATAAACTAAGCATACATTTTATATGTGGTATTTTGTACTTCTTTAATTATGCTATTAGAACTGGAAAGTAGATAAGGATGTTCAGATTAAATTGCTTCTACGCTTTGGACATTATTTATGTATATTAGATGTCAAAACTAAAAAAACAGATCATTTCTACATGCAATTAGCAAAACAATATCCACTGCCTCAAAAATCACAAAGACAAAGTAAATGAAGCTTCAAATTAAAACAGGTATAATTTCAAATTCTATTTATTTATTTTAAAAGTACTATTTTCAAGAAAACGTTAATCTTTTTAAATGGTTTATAGGATTCAGTCATATGAATTTTTACTGAATATGCTGACAAATAAAATAGAAATAATTTTTAAAGGTAATACACATATGACATAAAAGTGAAGGAAACAAGTATATGGTAACTGCTGATTGTTCTTCATTACTGCCATAACAAATGTCATCCTGATCTACGGCTTTAAGTGAGTGAGCTACAAAGAAATTTGGAAAGACATATTTCCTGTCTTCTAATGGCAAATCATTAGATTCATACACAAGCAAATGTAGAAAAAATATATAATAAAAATAATTAAAACACTGAATAAATGCACAACAATCATATTTTGTTTACCATAAGAAAATGCATTTTTGGAGTAGGCCTTTTTATATGGGGATTTGATCTTTTAAATACTAATTAAACTTGCTAGTCATACATAGCTTGAGCAAGATTCAGTCAGGAGAGGCATTCCTAAGGAAGGAGATGGAGAATATGAGTATGCTTCCCTAGTATTTGGCATGATTTGACCAACTGTGTGGATGTAAGGAATTTAGAAGAGACCAGGTGCCAGGGAGGAGATGAAGAGTTCTATATTGAGCACATTAAGAGTGAACGTCTCTGGGATAAGAAAAGAAAACAGCTGAAAGAGTAATACAGCAACATTCTTTTCTCTAATGCTGCTTACAGGCAAGTTACATGATTAAATGAAGAAGGTAGGGAAAGTAAGACATTTATAACACAACGGACAAATGACAATGCATTGCCAGTTAGACAGCATAATAACTACCATCAAATTTTCTCTTTAGAATCCATTTATTCTTCAAAGCCCTAGATCATCATCAAGGGACCACATTTTCTAACTGAGGAATTACAGGAGAGGAAAACTTGATTTTATTAAATACTCCAATTGTTATAAGCAAACTCTTTGCAAATAGCTCCTGGAATAGATTTGATAAGAAAGCAAGATTAACATTTGCATCCTTAAAACCAATAATGTAAACTATTTTCACTACTTTTATACCTTTATAATAATTAATTAATATTCTTAAAGTCACTTGCTGCCCAAGCTATCAAATTATCACTTTCTAGTCATTTGGCAATTCACATTTGTTAACCTTTTAACTTGTAAACCGATTTAAATTTTTCTCTAATAGCTTAACCTTACAACAGTCACCTAAAAAGTAACTTGTAAATTAATTCAGAGTTAATAACACCATTATCAATCTGGCACTTATATGACAGATGTTACAAATGGCAGCATTCTCTAATCAGCCTGGAAGTATGGCTTCCAGGCTCTTCTAAGAATAAATATGAATGTGTAGCTAAATAATTCCATGAAGAACTTGTTAGGAGAAAATATATTGCATTTAGGCAGAATTTGGAAAATATTCAATTAAGTATATTAACATAAAATGAATCTATGAAAATAATTTATTTGCACTGGAACACTTCCTTCAAGTGAATACTTAAGCAGGAAGCCCAGGATTTGACACAGATGAATGGAGCCCTGTTTGAGTCGAGGAGATGTTCAGTACAGGGCTCCGGATGCTGATTGCTCATTGGTGCACATTATGTAAAGTGACATAAAGTGATCAATTAATGCAAAATTAAAAAAAGAATTTGACTATCATTTTTATGGTCTATGTACTTCCTTTAAAATGATTCCTTTGCCTTTTTGTAGGAGGTTAAAAAAATATTAAGCACCATCTTGGGGATTTACAAAAAAAATTTCCAAAGAGTTGGCTTGTTACATACTGATATAAAATCGAATGGAAGATACAAAATGATATGAGATGAATCTATAAATTCACATCTGACTTGCAAATAAGCTTTCACATACTTGCCTTAGAAGTAATAAAAGTTGAATATTTTATACATTTAAATATCAGTATTTAATTTTTTGAATAAATTTTATTGTGTATATTTGAGGTTTACAACATTATTTTATGAGATATATATAGATAGTAAAATGTTTACTATAGTGAGTAGATTAATATATCTCTCATCCAACAGTTTTTTATTTTTGTGACAAGAGCAGCTAAAATCTACTTATTTAAGAACACTCCCTAATACAATTTTATTAACTTTAACCCTAATGTTGTACATTGGCTCGCTGGACTTGCATCCTATGTATCTGCTATTTTGTATCTTTTGATCTACATTTCTCCATTCCCTCTTGCCACTCCAACCCCTTCCCCATGCCAATGGTAATCATTTTCTTTCACGCTCTTTCTCTGTGTATTAGAGCTCGTTTTAAAATATATCTATATTTTTCACATTAGTGAGTAAATGCAGTATTTTCTTTCCTTCTTTCTTCTTTTTATTTGAGATGGAGTCTCGCTCTGTCACCCAGGCTGGAGTGCAATGGTGCAATCTTGGCTCACTGCAACCTCCACCTGCTGGGTTCAAGTGATTCTCCTGTCTCAGCCTCCCGAGTAGCTGGGATTACAGGTGCGGGCCACCATGCCTGGCTAATTTTTGTATTTTTAGTAGAGATGGAGTTTCACAATTTTGGCCAGGCTGGTCTTGAGCTCCTGACCTCAGATGATCCACCCTCCTTGGCCTCCCAAAGCGCTGGGATTACAGGTGTGAGCCACCATGCCTGGCCGAATGCAGTATTTTCTTTCTGTATCTGGCTTAGCATGCCCTTCAGGTTCATCTATGTTGTGGTAAATGGCAGGATCTTTTTCTTTTTCGAAGCTTTTTAAAATAATAATATATATCACACATTTTCTTTATCCATTCATCCTTCGATGAACATTTAGGTTGTTTCCATATCTTGGCTGTTGTGAATAATGCTGCAATGAATGTGGAAATGCCCCTTTACAATGGGGTAAATTCTTTTCCTTTGAGTATATACACAGAAGAGAGATTGCTGGATTATATGGTAGTTCTATTTTCAATTTACTCAGGAATCTCTGTATTGTTTTCCATAATAGCTGTTCCAATCGACATTCTATCAACAGTGTACTAGGGTTCCCTTTTCTCTATACCCTCATCAACATTTGTTATCTCTTATCTTTTTGATATCAGCCATCCTTACAGATATGAGGTGATATTTTAGTGATTTGAATTTGCATTTTACTGATGATTAGTAATAGTGAGCATCTTTTAATGTACTTGTTAAAATTTTTATATCTTCTTTAGAGAAATGTCTGTTCATGTTCTTTGCCCACTTTTTATTTTTCTTGCTGTTGGATTGTAAATGTTCTTTATAAAATTTGAATACTAACCCTTATCAGATAAGTGGTTTGCAATTATTTTTTAGCAGTTGTAGGTTGCCTTTTCATGTTGTTGACTGTTTCCTTTGCTGTGCAGATGTTTTTTAGTTTAGATTTGGTTTAGCTTGATGCTTTTTAGTCCCGTTTTATTTGTTTTTGTTTCTGTAGCCTGAATTTCTGGTGTGATATTCAAAAAATCATTTCCAAGGCCAATATCAAAGAAGTTCCACCTATACTCTCTTCTAGGATTTTTATGAATTCAGGTGTTACATTTAGGTCTTTTATCCATTTTAAGTTGATTTTTATGTATGGTATAAAATAGGATCCAATTTCATTCTTTTGCACTTGGAAATCCAGTTTCTTGGCATCATTTGTTGAAAAGACTATCAGTTCCCCACTGTGTCCTCCTGGTGCACTTGTCAAAAATTAGTTGACCATATATGTTTCAATTTATTTCTGGGTTCTCTATTCTGTTCCATTGGTCCTTGTTTCTGTTTTTATGCTAGTACCATACCGTTTTGATTACTATAGTTTTGTAATATAACTTTAAATCAGAAAGTATGATTTCTCCAACATTGTTTTTCTTCATATTGCCTTGACTATTCAGGGTTTTTTTTTGTGTGTGTGTGGTTCCATACAAATTTTAGGATTTTTATTTTTTCTTTATGTGAAGAATGGCATTATAATTTTAAGGTCCCAGGTACATATGCCAAATGTGCACATTTGTTACATAGGGAAATGTGTGCCCTGTGGTTTGCTGCACCTATCAATCCATCAACTAGGTACTAAGCCCAGCATGCATTAGCTTTTTTCCCTAATGCTCTAACCTCTCCCTGCTCTCTCCCAACAGGCCCCAGTGTGTATTGTTCCCCTCCCTGTGTCCATGTGTTCTCACTGTTCAGTTATCACTTATGAGTGAGAACATGCAGGGTTTGGTTTTCTATTCCTGCATTAGTTTGCTGAAGATAATGCGTCCAGCTTCATCCATGTCCCTGTAAAGGACATGATCTCCTTCCTTTTCATGGAATATGGTATTCCATGGTGTATATGTACCACATTTTCTTTATCCAGTCTATCATTGATGGGCATTTGGGTTGATTCCATGTTTTTGCTATTGTGAATAGTGCTGCAATGAACAGACGCATGCATGTATCTTTATCATAGAATGATTTATATTCCTTTGGGTATATGCCCAGCAAAGGGATTGCTGGATCAAATGGTGTTTCTGGTTCTAAATCTCGGATGAATCACTACACTGTCTTCCACAATGGTTGAACTAATTTACATTCCCTCCAACAGTGTAAAAGCATTCCCTATTTCTCTGCAGGCATTACAATTTTAACAGAAATTGTCTTAAATGTATATATTGCTTTGGGTAGTACGGACATTTTAACAATATTAATTCTTCCCATGCATAAACATAGGATACCTTTCCAATTATTTGTTTCTTCTTCAATTTCTTCCATTAATGTTTTATAGTTTTTAGTAAAAATATTTAATTTTTATATTAAAGCATAAACTGTATAGCATAGAAAACGAATTCATGTTAATAAAAGGCAAATTAATCTTTTAATAATCAGTTTTTCCAAATGGCTCTTATTCTAATACACCATGAAAACGGAGCTAATGATGTGTAAATTTTAAATGAGATAAAGATAGCATTAGAGATTTGGAATATCACTATAATGTAAGTAATCAAAATATAATAATAGATAGAAAAAAGATCACTAACTATAATAAAAGCTAAAATGTATGCTGTTTACTATGTGAGAATAGTTTATATTGTTCTTCAATTCCATTATCAGAAAAACACTGTAAGGAAAGTAAAATATTTTCCCCTTTCCACAAATTAGAAACCTGAGGTAGAGAGAATTTGAATAATTTGCTTAAAATTATGCACCAATCTGGAATTTGAACATGAAATCTCACTTCAGAATGCAGTTTCATAATTATTGTATTTTAATGCCTTGAGTTTCATATATAGTGATTTTAATGACTGTTTTGAAATTGACTACTGGGTTGAAAAGAAATCTTTCTCTAATTGGTAAAATATATTTAGAAGATTGTAATAAGTAATGTTATAAGTCCATAAAAATGCCAACTCTCACTATGACTACTTAAAATCATTCTGGATATATTAGTTAATGGAATTAACCAAAGCACTAAAATAGAATGTAAATGTCAGAAATAAAGAAACAAAAATATCATGAGTTTCAGATAATTATATACCTGGAAACACCAAGAAAATTAACAGATAAATAATTAGACCTATTAAAAATGTTCAAGAATCTTTACAGTAACTGTTACAGACTAAATTGTGTCCTCCCCAAATTCATATAATAAACCCCTAACCTCCAATGTGACTATATTTGGGCCTATAAAGAGATAATAATGGTTAAGTGAATAAAGGTGGGACTTTAAGTTGATTGGGTTGCTGTCTTAATAAGAGGAAGAAACACCAGAGATTTTTCTGTCTCCATTTTTACAGAGGCCATGGGTGAGAAGGCTTCATCTGCAAGTCGGGGAAGAGAGGCCTCACCAGAAACCGACCCTGAGCTTGGAGTTACAGCCTTCACAATTGTGGTAAAATAGATGTCTTGTTTAAGCCACTCATCTGTAGTATATTCTTACAGCAGCCTGAGCAGACTCATATAATAACAAGAATATATATAAATAATGAAAGTTACTGTATAACAAGAGCCAGCTAGAAAATAAATAAGAAAAGAACTTTCCCACAATAACAATAAAATATAAATTACTTAAGAATAAATCTAACAACAAATGTGTAGAATCTACATGAAGACTACAATTTTTATTGAGAAACATAGTGTGTTCTTGGAAAACAAAGCTCAATTCATTAAAATCAAGGAAATGTTAGTTCAGTCGTTAATTTTATACCTATGTGACTGGTAAAACTTTTAGGTGAATAACAAATGTTAGAACGTAGACTATATCCCTGCTGTAGACTAAATATGTACTTTGGAAAATGGATATGAAACAAATTTAAAGATCTAAATATCCTACAATCCAATAATACTTTTCTTTCATATTTGCACCAAGATATATGTAACTTAACAGATATGTATATGTTATATAACTACAGATAACCAACATAACATTCATATTAGGATGATTTATCAGAGCAAAAGGCTGATCACCAAACCAGATTAATCTTTAGTAAAATTGATAAATTGTGGCAAATTCATGTGTAGAATATTTTACACTAGTAAAAAGAATGAAATGCAGCTACACACAATGAGTGTGCCATATAAAAAGTTAAAAAAAATGACAAGGTATGATTTACACATTCATGTAAATACATTTACATGTATATTACTTGTTTTGTATATCTAAGGAACTTTTAATGCATTTGTATTTACATGAATACAAAAAAGAACAGTTCTATTCTTCTGAAGTCTTTTGGCATTCTTATTGATTCCATCTTTTCTGTTCTTAATTAGAGATAGCCACTCTCCTGAATGTTTTAAATGATTTCCTTGCTTTTCTCTATACTTTGATCAGGTATATTTTTATTTCTAAATAATAGTTTGTTTTGTATATTTTAGGAACATTTAATGTATCTGTATTCATATGAGTATTTGTATTCATATAAATTCAATACGTATACAAACATATATGTATTGAATATGAATATACACATATTAATATAAATAAAAATATAAATTTATTTATATTTGTATTTTACATATATGTATATGTATTTTATATATATGCATATGAAAGAAAATTATACATATGCATATGAAAGAAAAGTGTTATTGGATTGTAGGATACTTACATCTTTAAATTTGTTTCATATCTGTTTTCCAAAGTACATATTTAGTCTATAGCAGGGATATAGTCTACATTCTTTCTAACATTTATTATTAACCTAAAAATTTTACCAATCACATAGGTATGAAATTAATGACTGAACTAACATTTCCTTAATTTTAATGAATTGAGCTTTGTTTTCCAAGAATACATTATAAATATATATATACATATAAATTTATATGTATTTGTATAAAATACACATGAAATACAAATATATATAAATGTATTTGTATTTATATGAATACAAATACACTAAAAGTTCCTAAATATACAAAACAAACTATTATTTAGGAATAAAAACATATGCAATAAAAATAAGAGAAAAGCAAAGAAACCATTTAAAAAATTCAGGATAGTGGCTATCTCTAATTAAGAACAAAAAAGATGGAATCAACAAGAATGCCAAAAGATTTCAGAAGAATAGAACTGTTCTTTTTCTAAACTGATGAACTGATGGATAATTTTTTGTATAATTATTTTTATAAGTAATATTCTGGTATTCTATACCTACTTGACACATAATGAAGACAATTTTAAATATATATAATATACAAAACTGTGAACATTATAAAAGAACAATTAATCAATATAAAATAATAGAAATTTGACAAAAATCCCAAAGTAAATAAAATGGTAACTAAGTGAAATGAATAATAAAAATAATAGAATTGCTAATCATGGGGAAATGACAGAATAAATGGTATGAAGACAATTCAGTAGCTATTTGGAAAATGGCAGAAGTCCTTACCTGTCAATAATTATCTTGACTGTAAATGGATGACATTCTACAGTTAAAAGACCATAGAATGGCTGAACGGAGGTTAAAAAGAGACCCAACTATATGCTGCCTACAAGAGACTTATTTCACCTATAAGGAAACAAACTGAATATGAGGGCATGGAAAAAGTTATTCCATGAAAATGGAAACCCAAAGAAAGCAGGAGTATATCTATACTAGTATCAGATAAAATAGTAAAATACTAAAAATAGACGAAGAAATTTCATTATATAATGATAAAGGGGTTAATTCAGCAAAAGGATATAACAATCAAAAATATACATGCACCCAACAACAGAGCACTTAAGTAGATATATAAAACAAATATTAAAAGATCTAAAGGGAGAGATACACTGGAATGCAATAATAACAGGAGACTTCAACACCCCATTTTCAGCAATGAACACATCATCTAGGCAGAAAATCAGCTATGAAATATTAGATTTAAACTGTACTCTAGACTAAATGCATACACAACCTTGAGAAGAAATGAGGAGATTCCTTGGAAGAAAGAATTGACAAGGAAATACAAATCCATTGAGGGTAGTGGTCAGCATTTGACCCATGGTATAAACTTGTCCACAGAGTCCTGAGTCTGGGTATAACCTCCCACATGCTCAAAAAATAGATGCTTAGAACTAGAGCAGAGTGAAAAATTAAACTAGAGAACTCTTTACAAAACTGGAACGCCTAAAAAATAACATTCTCAGTTGGTGAACTAGAAAAAGAGAAAGACTTTAGTAGGGAGAATTTGAGCATATCTAACTATCCCATTCTTAGTTCTGGACTGAGTAAAGGGCAGGAAAAAAGTCTTTCCTGAGAGTTCCTAACCATGAACTTGTACTCATGTAGGTTTGGACCTCGATTAATATAACTAGGTAAAAATATCAGATCAAAATTTAGTTTTCTTTGTTCCTAGGTGGGGAGTGTCACAATGCACTTTGCAAAACCAAACCAAAAAACTCTGAAAAAGTGCACTTTAAATCAGGTTTCAAAAAAGTCCCATATATAAAGTTCTAATGAATAAAAACTCACAATCAAACATTTTAAGACAAAAAATGATAAAAACAAACAAAAATTGAAAAATAACAAAAAGAAGGGCTAAAAATCTTTTGGGTTAAAATCAGTTATGCATGAGAGTTAATGGAAAAACCTTAAAATTAGACAAATAAATATTTGGGATTATTGATAGTGAATATAAAAGTCTTATATATTTAAAGAAAAAGGGAATTAAAAGTATGAAAACTAAACAAGCAACTATCAATTGAGCAGGTTGACTTGAAAAAGAATGAAGTATATTTTTCATATACATAAAAAAATAGAAAACAGAAACCCCATATGTTAAAAAACACAGTACAAACAACTGAATTTTATAAAAGGAAAATAATTCCAATAAAAGCATACAAAAATCAGCAAAAAGGGACAAAGAAATGAAAAAATATAATATATATATTTATTTTATATCTCTATATATATCATATCAATATATATCATATATAGAAGTTATGGCTAATTCCAGGAAATATTAGAGAACACCACTATTTGAACATATAGCAGCTAAGATTTTTCCAACTTGGTGAAAGTCACCACAGATAAAATAACACAAGGAATCCTAGGCAGGATAAATAAAAATGAAATCTATACCTAAATGAAGGGTTTACATATGTAATTAGAAAAATAGTAAGAAAAAGACAAACACACGAACAGAAATATGAGTAAAAGATATAAAACATGTAGTTTACAAGAGACCAAGTGGTCAATAAATGTCTGAAAAGATATTTAGCATAAGTTGTTATCAAAACAATGTAAGTTTTCAAAGGGAGAATTTTTACCTATTATAAAATTAATGATATAAAAAATTCAGTGTTGATGAGAATGTAGGCAAATAAAAATTCACACAAATGGTTGAAAATGTAAATTAATCTTTCTGTAAGACATTTGGGAAGATGGATCAAAAGTCTTAAAAATGTGCATACTCACTAACCCAAGGTTTCTCACAGGTGGCATAACTGATATTTTAGGTGGATAATTCTTTGCTGCAGGGGATACCCTGTGCATTGTAGGAAGTTTAGCAATCCCTGATCTCTCTGTCTACCCTTTAGATTCCTGTAGTCTCCTTCATTAAGTTGTGACAACCAAAAACACACTGCCAAAATCACAAAATCACCCCTTGTAGAGAGCCACTCCTTTAACTTGTTATTCCCATTTTAGGAACTCATTTCTAAGGACATACATTTTGGGGCAAAGTTTGCATTGCTCCTCTTAACATTACCTTTGAATTTGAAATTTTGGAAAATTAATTTAAAAGACAAATTAATACAAAATCAGAGGAACCAGTTAAATAATGTTATCCACAAAACACAGCATAATTAATGCTAAACATCTTCCATCTTAAAAAAAAAGCAAAACAAAACAAAAAATGATACTTTACCATCTATCTCCCTACAGTTATTGCTCTCTTCTCCCATTCACAGCCAAACTTATCCAAATGTTTATCTACACATGCTATCTCCTTTAAAATTTACCTAATCAACCAACTCCAGTCTGGACTTGTCTCCCATATTGTCATTGAATCAACTTCTGCTAAGTAACCAGTGACCTTCATTTTGCTAAATCTATGGGGATTTTTCACTATTCATTTTATTTGAATTCACAGCATCCTTTGACATGGCTCATCACTCCTTTATTCTTATTGCATTATCTTTTCTTGACTTATCTGATAAGCATATTCTCTTAGCTTTCCTCACATTTATCTACCTCTTTTACAGGGTTATCCCACTTCAAATGGCCATTAGATACTGGCATTCCTCAAAACTTCTCCTAGCCCTCCTCTCTTCTTACTCTGTGTTCTCACTCTAGGAAATTTCATCTAGGCTATGGTTTGAACCTAGTCTCTTTATATCCCCAAAATTTCATATTGAAATTTGATCTCCAGTGTGGTGGTGTTGAGAGGTGGGGCCTAGTGGGAGGTGTCTGGATCATGGGGACAGATCCCGCATGAATGGCTTGGTGCCATTTCATTCTAGCAGTAGTGAGTGAATTCTTGCTTTCGTGAGATGGGATTCTGGGGGATTGGATTAGTTGGGACGCCCCTTAGGTTTGGTCCCTCTTTGCCCCTGCCTGCTTTGCCCTTAACTTTCTCTGCCATGTTTTAATGCAGCACAAAATTCCTCACCAGAAGCTGAGCAGGTGCCAGTATCATGCTTCTTGTGCAGTCTACAAAACTATGAGCTAAATAATCCTCTTTAAAAACTACCTGCTTCAGGTATTCCTTTATAGCAACAAAAAATAGACTAGGACAATCTATTTTCATGGTTTCTATTATTATTTACGAACCAAATATACTCAATTTTGTGATTCTAGTAAAAACTGTTGTTCCAAGCAATGCACCTCTATATTCAATTATATTCTATTCTATATTTTATTTGACATATCTAATTGGATGAGTTAAAGTCGTTTCAAACTCAAAAATGTTCAAGATTGAACTCAGGGATTCTTCTTTGTGACTGACTCCCAATTCTAGCCCTTTTCTTCTTTTCCAAGTCTTAATGAGTAATACCATTCTAAATCTAGTAGCCTTTTGCAGAAAGTCAAAAGTAATAAGAAAACTTACTTTCTTATTCCATCATACTCAATCCATTTTCAAGTTTTAACATTATCTGTATTCTTAATACTTCTAAAGTTAATTCATATCTCTCCAAATCCACTGCCATTCTTCTAGAACAAACTACATTAAATATAATTCGGACTACTGCTCACAAACTTGTCTCTTCTCCATTCATTCTGGTCTCTCTAAAATTCAGTATCCATATCGTATCCAGAGAAAACTTCTTAAAAGCATAAACCTCACTTTTTCAACCCTTGCTTAAAACCATTTAACTCTCCTAGACTAAAGACTGAATTCTTCAGGATGGCCTAGAGGGTACCAACATGTTCTATATCCGGCCAGATCTCCGGTCTTCTTGTTTAACATCTTTGTCCTTATTCTCTCAACTTCAGTCCTAATAACCTTTTGAAACTGGAAAGTTCATGTTCCTTGAGAACTGGAAGTCCATGTTGTCTGCAATCATAGGTGTTTAGCACTTACTGATCCTTCTGTCCAGAAGCTACCTCCCACATCCACTCACTCACCACACACACCCACCCACCACCCCACCACCCCCACACACACAGTATTCCTATTTATGATCACCATTTCTTCCCATTTGAGATGAAGCATCATTTTCTCTAGGAGTTCCTCCAGATTTCCTAGACAAGTTAGGGTTCTTTACTATCCAGTCTTATAGATATATGACCTTTTCCTTTGGGGTATTTAGAACAGTGATTAATTTACATTCTAAATTGTCTAGCGTACTTCCTGCCCCACAGAAGGAGTTCAGTATTTGTTGAATGACTAAAGACAACTGTTGCTAAATATGATCTTCAAGGAGTTTTAGCTGGCCTTAAGAAAATGGAAGCTGCCTAAATCCAAATATCTCCATACATCATAATATTATCAAGGAACACAAGTAAAACTATACATGACACATATCTTCAGCCTTACTAGGAAATAAAGAATACAAATCTCAAGTTACTTATAATTAAAGAAAGAAGCATCAAAGACTAAGAGTTAATACAGTAGCTTTCCTCATTGTTGCAAACCTTTGGGTGTAAAAAGCAAGGGAAGAAAAAGCTTACTGAAGGCTATAGAAGGAGGTGAGGGGCACAGAGAACACTGATTAAAATAACCTCCAGAAAGATAAACTTCAAAACTGAGTGTTAAAAGGCTAAACACAGGCCTGTGACTTGATAGTTCATGGCATCAATTATAGAGAAGAGCAAGGAATCTGAAGAGATTGCTTCTAGGGAAGATGGTGATAGAAAAATATGCCTCCTTGTGTCAGAAATGGAAGAAAAGAAGGAAGTAAAAGTGGAAAAATAAGGATCCTGCAGAAATAAAACCACAAGACATCAGCTCCCTCTTCTTTCCTACAACATCATTTTATTAAAGAAACCAAATTTACCATACTAACAAAAATGTATATACTTGACCTAGGAACTTTGTCCATAAAATAAAGAAAATAAGTAAAATAAAACCTCATTAAAAAGTCACTGTGAGAAAAAAAATCAAATTGAAAATTCAAACATTTTAGCAAATGAAAATTCTGGAAAACAGTAAGAAAGCATTCCAAATTGAATTAAATATTCTAAAACAAGAACTAAGAACTATTTTTATATAAAAACTCACAAACTAAGAACAGAAATCAGAAATGTACCAAAAAACAGAAAGATATGCAGGAAGCTTATTTAAATCCAGAAAAGAAATTGAGGAAAAAGACAAAACCATATCGGAAAAGTAAATTATACATGGCCCAAAGGAAATAGATTTTAATACAAATTTAAAAGAAGCCAAAAAAAAAAAAAAAAGAAAAATGAAATAAGGAATATGGGTGAGAGAGAAAAGGGTTAAAGTGGAAGATAGGCAAAGAAGATTCAACATTAAATATAATTAGAGGGCGGAGCAAGATGGCCGAATAGGAACAGCTGCAGTCTCCAACACCCAGCGCGAAGGACACAGAAGACCGGTGATTTCTGCATTTTGAACTGAGGTACTGGGGTCATCTCACTAGTGAGTGCCAGACAGTCGGTGCCGGTCAGCTGTTGCGGCCCGACCAGGGAGAGCTGAACCAGGGCGAGGCATCGCCTCACCTGGGAAGC
>NW_012121932.1:5099347-5121039 GCF_000951035.1 Colobus angolensis palliatus | reverse complement strand
ATGGGTGCAGCACACCAACATTGCACAAGTATACATATGTAACAAACCTGCACGTTATGCACATGTACCCTAGAACTTAAAGTATATAAAAAAAAATAAATAAATAAAAAAAAATAATAATAATTAGAGTCCCTAAGATGATAAAAGAGTAAAAAAGAATATTTCAAACTATAAAAAATATTTTCAGAAATATGAGAAAGCTTTAAATCTATATATTGAAAGGAACAACTATGTACCTGAAAAAATGTAAACTGAAATGATAAACTGTAAGCCATAAAACTAACACATATATGATGGTGTTCCCATAAGTTTATAATTTACTGTATGGTTTTTAACTATATTTTTACTGTAACTTTTCTATATTTAGATACATTTATATACTCAAATACTTATCATTGCATTACAACTGTCTACAATATTCACTACAGGAACATTCTATACAGGTGTTTAGCTTAGGAGCAATAGGCTATACCATATAGCCTAGGTCTGTAGTAGGCTATACCATCTAGGTTTGTGTAAGTATACTTTATGATGTTCACACAGCTACATTATCTAATGACACATTTCTCAGAACATATCCCCATTAAAGTGATGATTGACTGTATTAATCTTTAAAGACAAAGAAAAATATTCAGAGCATTCAGGCAAATTGTGATGTCCAAGGATGGTAACCGAATACAACAGGCTATGAAGGAATATATCAAGTGCAAACTTACTTTCTGTATGTATCAGGGTGGTAGATTATATGTTCAAAAGTAAGATTGAAATAGTACTGTAAGAATAACAAAATACTGGCAATGAATAAGAGGTCGTTTTATTTTCTCTATTTGCTTCTCTCTTTTCTAAATTTTCTAAAATTAAAGTGAATTCTTGCAATCTAATCAAATAAAATATAGTTTTCAGAAAAGCATGATAAATTCAGTTTAATTGTGTGAGATTCCCTTTTCTGAATGAGAATAATGAATGGGGACTGTACCAGAAATGCTAAAATTAAGAGGACAATCAGCATGCAGAGATACATGGGAAATTGAAGTTCAGTAATACAAAATGTTTCATAAAGTTACAGGGTAATTATTGGGCATGCCTATAGAATATGCATGTGTGATCCTAGTCATTAACCTATAGACAAACAACAAGATGTGGCCAACAGCAGAGCAGAAAATTGTACCTAGAAGAAAAATATTAGACTCATGTAATATAGCCCATTTAAAGGTAGCTTTTGAAACCACGTGAGGTAAACTATGCTGCAATTTCAGGGCAACATCTTGAGGGTAAACTTGATTTGGTATGTTTCTACTCAGTCGAGGATCTTACTTTGGATAGACACACACATCATCACCACCATCTGTATTAGTACTTTCTCACACTGCTATAAAGAACTGCCTGAGACTGGGTAAATTATAAAGAAAAGAGGTTTAATTGACTCAGTTCCACAGGGCTGGGGAAGCCTCCGGAAACTTACAATCATGGCAGAAGGGGAAGCAAACATTTCCTTCTTCACATGATGGCAGCAAGGAGAAGGAGAGTTGAATGAAGGGGAAAGCCGCTTATAAAACTGTCAGATCTTATGAGAACTTGCTTGCTATTATGAGAATAGCATGTGGGAAACTGACCCCTTGATTCAATTACCTCCAGTGGGTCCCTCCCACCACAGTTGAGGATTATGGGAACTACAATTCAAGATGAGATTTAGGTGGGGACATAGCCAAACCATATCACCATCTGGAAGATTTGTTCACAAGAAAACTGGGAGAAATGAGAGGATGCACTTACTAAATATCCTCCAGTTTGATATCCTTTAATAGTCTTAAAACAGTTTCATCCCAGCACTTTGGGAGGCTGAGGCAAGCGGATCACGAGGTCAGGAGATCAAGACCATCCTGGCTAACACGGTGAAATCCTGTCTCTACTAAAAATACAAAAAATTAGCCAGGTGTGGTGGTGGGTGCCTGTGGCCACAGCTACTTGGGAGGCTGAGGCAGGAGAATGGCATGAACCCAGGAGGTGGAGCTTGCAGTGAGCCGAGATCATTCCACTGCACTCCAGCCTGATCGACAGAGTAAGACTCCATCTCAAAAAAAAAAAAAAAGAAAAAAAAAGAAAAAACAATATGTTTCAGATTTCACTAAAATATAATTTCTATAATATTTACTAAAAGGTACTCATTTTTTCTTCTAATTTTTTTTAAGGCCAGTTCCCTGTAAGACTAATTCATGAGCTGAACCCAAAGGAAGTAAAAGCAGGTAAGAATAGCTGAGTTATAAGAAAACTAGATACATATAAGAGATTTATTTGATCACCAGTATGAATAAAAACTAGATCAATTTTAGCACCATGCTGGGAGAATAACACTTTATAAACTAGAGAGGGTTTATACCAGGAATACAAGGATGGTTCAATATTACAGCACATATTGATGTAGTACATTGTTTTAAAAGGTTGAAGAAGAAAAACATATTGATCTTTTTTATTTAATAGAATTCAATAATTACCTCACTCAAAAAGATAATAACTTCTTAATATTTCAATATCATATTTTAACTAGTTATATGTATGTATGACACTATCAAGTAGTTAAAATTGTGTGTGTGTACATTATGTATCCAATAGCCAATTTTATGCTCAGAAGTGAATGATGACCATTTTTATCTGTTTTTCATTAATAAATAATAAGGTAAAAGAAAATCCTAATCAGAATAGAAATACAAAATAATTAGAAATATGCTTAGCCAATAATTGGAAACTGGAAAAGTTACAAAACTCTTCTTAAGGTCAATTTAAAAATTTTTAATAAATAGAGAGAGAGAGCATGTTCTTGAATGCTAAGACTCAATATATTAAAAGTCAATTCTTCCTAAATTAACCTATAAATTTATTCAGTAGCAAACATAATTCCAGTTGATTTATGACTAAAGATGTGTGTACATCTTTTGTAAAAACCACTGAGAATAACCAGTGTTAATGACAATGAAGGGATATGTATATATGTGGAATAAAGTACTTTTTCATTCATTCTGCTTCAGAGCAGTTCGATAATACATAATGGAAGTATTAATAATATGTGACCACTCTACATCAGTCAGAGTTCTCCAAGGAAAGAGAACCAATGAGATAGATGTCAGGGGAGGGGTGAATGTATTTTAAAGAACTGGCTCGTGCAATTTTGGAAACTGGCAGGTTTTACATCTGTAAGGCAGTCCACTCCAGTAAACTGAAAACACAAACAGGAATTGATGTTGCAGCCTTTAGGCAGAATATCTTCCCTGGGAACCCTCTGTTTTTGTTCTTAAAACCTCTAACTTATTGAATGAGACCCATATTATGGAGGGTAATCTACTTTACATAAAGTCAACTGATTATAGATCTTAAGACATCAGCAAAACACCTTCACAACATCACCTAGACAGTGTTTGATTAAATAATGGTATTATAGCCTAGTCAAACTGACATAACATAAAACTAACCATCACATTCTTTGACTCAGAAATTTTACTTTCAGGAAACCATTAGGGCAAAGATACATGTATATGTATAAAAACATTCATCTCAGTGGCAGTACCCAAAACATGCTGCTGCTAAATGGTTTGATAGGGTCCCACCTAGAAGTACACATAAATATCCATTTGAATTCTCCATGCCAAACCTCCAGATAGCCAGAAGGACAGTTGAATAAGTACTATTAGCTAACTTATGTGTTCATGTTATATTTTAAGTACTTCCATGATTCTTAAGACCAAAGTCGGCCTCTTTCTAAGGCATAATATATATTTCCTATTTATATTTCCAGTCATTTGGGGTCCCCTTATTCTAGTAAAACCTCCTCTTGTCTGAGTCAAATCAAGACCAGAAAGTCACAGAAAGATATTAAAGCAATAATCTTATACTTCGGAATGAAGGCAGTAGGTATGGAGGCCACAATTCACACTGATATCTTGGCCCAGTTTCCTACAACAGCAAGAAAAAAGTAAATTGAGGCCTTCAAATTTAAAAACATAAGGTTAAGAGTTTAATTGTAGAGAAATGCAGAGATAACGCATTCCATGATCTTTGTCAGATGAAGAATTTAACTCTCATTCTAGATGAGTAACAACGCAGAGAAGACTGGCATATGTTGAATTCTTAGAGACTTACGAACTTATTATTTTATTTTTTTAAGAGATGAGGTATTTCTCTGTCACCTAGGCTGGAGTGCAATTGTGCCATCATAGCTCACTGCAGCCTCCAACTCATGGGCTCACACAATCCTCCCACATTAACCTCTCAAGTAGATGGAACTACAGACATGTGCCAGCATGCCTAGAAAATTTTGAAATTTTTTGTGGAGACAGGGTCTCACTACATTGCCCAGGCTGGTCTCAAACTCCTAGGCTCAAGGAATCCTCCTGCCTCAGCCTCCCAAAGTGCTGGGATTACAGAACTGAGCCATTGCACCTGGCCTGAGACTTAGAAACTTCAGGAGAAACTTTTCATAAAGTTCAGGAATCACATTGGGATTAAAAACTTTCAGAAAGAAAATTTCATAGGCAAGCTATTAAACCTCTCACTGTCAGAAAAAGATTTTGTCCTCCACCACAGTGTACAGCTGCACATCTAGGACAAACATCTTACCTGGGGTAGTGTAAATCTTACCGACCTCCAAAGGAAATGTTAACCATAGTCTCTTCAGAGCTGTATGGTTGTTAATAATCTAATGGAGAGATCTATCAGTTTCAAGCTTTATGGCAGTTACAAAATACAAAGATTTTAAAAAATGGCTTACCATGCTTCTTTGTAAAAAATTTGTTCCATTATGTTTGTTCATCACTTAAATGAAATATTTTAGAATCAAATGCAAATTGTGCCCTTAGGTTAATGATTATAATGAATATGCTCAGATCTAATCTTTTGAAAATCTTGGACACATCATTGCACATATTATTTCCATTCACAAGTTAAAATTCAAATCAGGAACCTTGTTGTATCACTTTTAAAAGCATAATTGGAAATTACTAAACAATGTATCAAATTGATCAGAAACAAACTAGATTAAAAAGCAAAGGTAGCATAAATGTATGTATCTCAGCATAATACATTTAAAGTATTCTATGGGCTAAATATTATTTCAGTAAGTAATAGAATACGATATTTGGCTCTGCCCAATTTTCTGAAATGCATAATAGGCTAGAGTATACATATACATATATAAATATATGCATATGCAAATGCATCTATAGATTTATAATAAAAATTCATGTAAATTTTTACTTTTCCTGAAGCCTACTGTCCTTAGAAAGACTAAACAAGGGTAATCAGAGGAAGAAAACTGAAGAAATTCGGTCTCTAATATACTGTCAAACAGGGAGAGAGAGAAAAAACACTTAAACTGAATATTTGATTATTGAAGGCCATCCTCATAAGCAAAGTATTCTCCCTCAATTACACCTAATTATTTAACTGTTTACATTTGCTAATGAAATGAAACAACACAAAACAAACAACTGTAAGGGGCTGTTTTTCTGCAAGTGCATAATCATCAATCAGTATGTATGGAAAGATTCTTAAAATTATATGAAGCTGGTCTGTTTAAATAGAAAGGCATATTTTATCCCAATCAATGCATAAAAGTAAAATTATCCATAACTGAGGCATGTTTCTCTGCTGTACAGTTCAGCTGTAATGATCCCCACACACTGCACTTGCACATCAATTATGATAATCATAATCACGGTCGTTAAGCTGAATGTTCATTATTATCAGGATGCTGGTGACAGCAGATTCAATCATCGGGTGCAATGGGCAAGCAGTCACAGTCCCACCCAAGTTTCTGCAGACAACGATGTGCCACATTAAATCTATGATGTGTTCTACATCCCACTCCATTCCAAAAGCCGTAGACAGTAAAGGTCAACTTTATGTTCTGTGCAATATGCTTAGGTTCTCTAAATTAATTCTTTAGGGTACTGGATATTTTTATGCTTTAAAGCTTATAAAATCCTGTTTAGGACCAAAATGCATGTGAAAATAACAAAAAAGGACTTCTCTACTGTTGTAATTCACCTGTAATAAGATGTATGAGGAAAAGCTCTATCAACATGAACCATCTTGAAAGAGTCTCTTCCTGAATTTTGCAAACAAGGGAAAACATGAAATGGTTCCATTAAAATCAGTTGTCTAAAATGCCTATGGAAACTCATTCCGATTCAGATAAAGGCTTTAGAATATCATTTCTGCTTCAGTAAATATGAACATATGTGAATGTTTTGACAACCAAAAGGATGTTTTTAGTACACTGAATTTTTTAGTGTCCAACTCTTTCAGATCTACCCAAATAGATTAAATTAATAGTGACTGGTAGATTCTCCTTATTTAATTTCATATGTAGTTTAAATATGGAGATCAGCACAATAAAGAATTTATAAATACAAAGAAATTACCTGATCTTAAAAGGTTCGACCATTTAAGACACAGACTTAGAATCTAACAACTTAACTTGGGCAGTTTACAAATAGACTAAAAAAAAATGAGTAAATTATATGGTATGTACATTATCTTATTGATTTCCACACTTTCAAAAATTATATGTATGCTACTTTTCATTATTTACTTTCATACTTTTGAGAAAAAATAGTATTATTTGCTCTAAATTTGCTGACTCTGATTTATTTGTATAGTGTTCTTCATTTCAATAGCATTAAAAACAAAACAAAAATGTAAATAATATTTGATACATATGAATGTGATGAGAGGAAGAGTATTTACTTACCTTTGATTTTCTGCCAACTGACACCTTTTAACACAATAGGTTAATAAATCATTCGAAAAGTATGACTTCTATGTTTAAAAATAATATAAGTGGATGAAAGATTTTTACATAAACAATCTTAAAACATAATGGGAAGAGTGAAGGACAGAAGCCAAATATACTTGCTTGAGCTTTCTTAGCTAAAGTCAATCTGTTGCATTCAACTCCATCTTGCCATAGAAGAATGATAAGATCATGTCAGCCCTTTCTTTTCTTTTCTTTTTTCTTTTTTTTTTTCTTTTTTTTTTTTTGAGACAGAGTCTAGCTCTGTTGTCCAGGCTGTAATGCAGTGGCGTGATCTCGACTCATTGCAAACTCCGCCTCCCGGGTTCACGCAATTCTCCTGCCTCGGCCTCTCAAGTAGCTGAGATTACAGGCGTCCGCCACCGCGCCTGGCTAATTTTTTGTATTTTTAGTAGAGACGGGGTTTCACCGTGTTAGCCAGGATGGTCTCAATCTCCTGACCTCGTGATCTGCCCACCTCAGCCTCCCAAAGTACAGCCTTTTCTTTCTTCAACATTTTGAACCTGACATCTCTAGTCTCCCTAAGATTTTCTCTAATTCACCAATAATTAATAAATTGAAGCCTCAAATTTCCAATATCAAGAAACAAAGTTTTATAAAAGTATAGAAAAATGTCTTTTAGCAACCTATTGAATGCAAGTCTCATCTAAGTTGCTTAATATGAAATCAAATTATAAAGTATTTCTAATAATTCTAAGATTTTATGTTTACCCAATAAAATGACTACCTATGTATTATACAGATTATACTAGCCACCACACAGAGACATAGTTTTGGGGGTTTTTTGTTTGTTTGTTTTGTTTTTTGAGATGGAGTGTCATTCTGTTGCTCAGCCTGGAGTGCAGTGGCGCAATCTCTGTTCATTATAACCTCTGCCTCCCAGGTTCAACCATTTCTCCTGCCTCAGTCTCCTGAGTAGCTGGGATTACAGGTGTGCACCACCATGCCCAGCTAATTTTTGTAAGTTTGTTTATTTAATGGTGTTGTTTATTTTAAGAGATAAGAAGAAGATGGGGAGAAATCAGGAAGGGAGGGAGGAAAGGAGGAAGAAAAAAAAGAAGGAAGATAAGGAGGGAGGGAGAAATGTAAAGTTGTTTTGAATACTTTTCTACATGGTTTTGTATGGAGTTAGAGGGGCTGATGATTTATTATGATTTAAAGAATACCTACAGTCTCTGGATGTGGTGGCTCAAGCCTGTAATCCCAGCACTTTTGGAAACCTTGGCTTGATGGATCACTTGTGGCCAGGAGTTCGAGACCAGCCTGGCCGGCATGATAAAACCCCATCTCTACAAAAAATACAAAAATTAGCTGGGATGGTGGTGCATGCCCATAATCTCAGCTATTTCGGATGCTGAGGCATGAGAATCGCTTGAGCTTGGGAGGTGGAGAACTGAGATTGTACCACTGTACTCTGTACTCCAGCCTCGGCAACAGAGCAAGACTCTATCTGAAAAAAAAAAAAAAAATAGTAATAATAATAAAAATAAAAATACCTACAATTTTTCTTTTAATTTTTAGGGTGATATGGTTTGGCTCTGTGTCCCCACCCAAATCTCATCTAAAATTGTAATCCTCATGTGTCAAGGGAGGGATCTGGTAGGAGGTGATTGGATTATAGGGGTGGTATCCCCCATGCTGTGCTTGTGACAGTGAGTTTTCATGAGATCTGATTGTTTTAAAAAAGTATTCGGCAGTTCCCCCTTGTACTCTTCTCTCTCACCTGCTGCCATGTAAGACATGCCTTGCTTCCCCTTCACCTTCTACCATCTGCCATGATTGTAAGTTTCCTGAGGCTTCCCCAGTCATGCAGAACTGTGAGTCCATTAAACCTCTTTGTTTTAAAAATTACCCAGTCTCAGGTTCTCAGGTAGTTCGTTCCTTCCTTCCTTTCTTTCTTTTCTTTTAAGATAGAGTCTCACTCTGTCACCGAGGCTGATGTGCAATGGGGTGGTCTTGGCTTACTGCGACCTCCGCCTCCTGGGTTCAAGCGATTCTCTTGCGTCAGCCTCCCAAGTAGCTTGGATTACAGGTGTGTGCTACCACAACCATTTAATTTTTGTATCTTTAGTAGAGACGGGGTTTCATCATGTTGGCCAGGCTGGTCTCGAACTCCTGACCTTGTGATCCACCCGCTTTGGCCAGGTAGTTTCTTTATCACAGTGTGAAAACAGACTAATGCACAGGGACAACAAGAATAATTATGTGTGATTATTTTCCTTAAGTATGTATGCTTTTTAAAAGTATATGGAAGCATAAAATTATTTCTCCAGAGTAACAAAATATACTACTTTTCTTTTTACTGCATACCCAAAAGTTTCTATATTTCCTTACTTTATGGTTAGGTAAATGCATATTCTCAAAAAATACATTAGAATATATGAAGTGAATCTGTTGCATAAAACCAAAAGGAAGTACATTATTTTAGGAAACACATTTTGCACAAGAACATTTCTTACTCTGAAGCAGCTTAATGTCACAAATCATTTATATTTTAAAGAAATGAACAACTCCTTGAATTAAATAGAATGGTGAGATGGTATAAAAGCAACAAATGTTTATGTCAAATAGAAAATGAGATACAGATCACATTACACATGTTTAAAATATGAAATTAGATAAATAGTTAAAAAGTATATTTAGCTTACATTCTGAATGATTGCATATCAGTTAGAAACATTTGCAGCCAACAGACACATGAAAAATGCTCATCATCACTGGACATCAGAGAAATGTGAATCAAAACCACAATTAGATACCATCTCACACCAGTTAGAATGGTGATCATTAAAAAGTCAGGAAACAACAGGTGCTGGAGAGGATGTGGAGAAACGGGAACACTTTTACATTGTTGGTGGGACTGTAAACTAGTTCAACCATTGTGGAAGACAGTGTGGCGATTCCTCAAGGATCTAGAACTAGAAATGCCATTTGACCCAGCCATCCCATTACTGGGTATATACCCAAACGATTATAAATCATGCTGCTATAAAGACACATGTACACGTATGTTTACTGCGGCACTATTCACAATAGCAAAGACTTGGAACCAACCCAAATGTCTGTCAATGATAGACTGGATTAAGAAAATGTGGCACATATACACTATGGAATACTATGCAGCCATAAAAAAGGATGAGTTCATGTCCTTTGTAGGGACATGGATGCAGCTGGAAACTATCATTCTCAGCAAACTATCACAAGAACAGAAAGTCAAACACTGCATGTTCTCACTCATAGGTGGAAATTGAACAATGAGATCACTTGGACACAGGAAGGGGAACATCACACACCGGGGCCTGGTGTGGGGTGGAGGGAGGGGGGAGGGATAGCATTAGGAGATATACCTAATGTAAATGAGGAGTTAATGGGTGCAGCACACCAACATGGCACATGTATACATATGTAACAAACCTGCCTGTTGTGCACATGTACCCTAGAACATAAAGTATAATTAAAAAAAAGGAAAGAAACACGTGCCTAGAACAGGTTGGTTGCTGAATTTTATGAAATGACATTGCTGTGGCTTCAGTTTGTTCTCACCAAAACTCATGTTGAAATTTGATCCCCAACGTGGTGGTTTTGGGAGGTGGAACCTAGTGGAAGGTGTTTGGGTCATGGCAACAGATCCCTCATGAATTGCTTGGTGCCATTCTAGTAGTTGTGAGTCAGTTCTCTCTGATTATATTAGATTCTTAAGAGGATGGATTAATTCCCTCAAGGGTTGGTTATTATAAATCCAGTACGCCTCTTGGGTTTTGCCTCCTCGTGTGCCTGCTTCCCCTTTGACGTTCTTCACCATGTTATGACACAGCACAAAAGCTCTCACCAGAAGCCAGGAAGATGCCAGTGCCAGCCTTATTGTACTTTTCAAACTCCAGAACCATGAGCTAAATAAGCCTCTTGTCTTAGAAATTACTTAGTCTCAGGAATTCTATTATAGCAACACAAAACAGACCAAGACAGATATTATCATCAACTTTTAGGTGTGTCGATCAGTACTAAGGGTGAACTAGGTCAAACGACTCACTGTATACATTCTTTATGCCTTGGAATTACTAGCATTTTTGAAGGCCATTTTTAATTAAGATGTCTTCGTAACTGCCAAAAAAAAATTACTTTCTGAAGTATCCAATTTACTTTCTGGCGTGTCTTACCCCTTGGCAATCCCATATTTATAATGTCCTTAAAAACAGAATGTTTCTTAGAGTTTAGTAAAGAAACATCTTATTTTTCTTTTGGGTCTAACATTTCTTCCTTTTGAGAAAGGAAGATCCATCTGTGACTTTCGTCTTCCTTTTTATGTTGGACACCAGGAAGCTGAAATTCTTAAATCACCACCACAG
Source organism: Colobus angolensis palliatus (assembly GCF_000951035.1). Taxonomy (NCBI): domain Eukaryota; kingdom Metazoa; phylum Chordata; class Mammalia; order Primates; family Cercopithecidae; genus Colobus; species Colobus angolensis. Next base: position 5,109,888 of record NW_012121932.1, on the reverse strand, counting down.
TGATGCTTTCCCTTTATGTTGCAGGCATATAAACTCTTCTCATCTTAGATCATTTCCCCGTATCCTTACTTCAATAATATGACCCTTATTGCATTTTACTTTTATTTAATTATTTATTTTTATTTTTTGAGACAGTCTCGCTCTGTCACCAGACTGGAGTGCAGTGGTGCGATTTCGGCTCACTGCAACCTCTGCTTCCCAGGTTCAAGAGATTCTCCTGCCTCAGCCTCCCGAGTAGCTAAGACTACAGGCATGCACCACCACGCCCAGCTGCTAATTTTTGTATTTTTATTTGTATTTTACTTTTAGAAAGATGCCTTAAATCCCTTCAGGAAGGAGGCAGTATGCAAAGGAATGAATACTCACTGATAGGCTATTAATAGAATCATTAGGTCTGGTAATATGTGGAACCCATACCCTTTCTAGTGGCCCCAATCCCTTTCCAGAAAGTCACTCATTTTGTGTAAATTCTAGATATATGTGTGTGTATTTTTTAATTGTTAGTGAAGGAAATAAAAATATTCCTCTCTAAAACACTGGAGATCACAGAGCTAAAGAAGGTTAAAATGCAGGGGCACATTCTGCCCTTCCCCTTTGCCTTTCCCACCTAAAGGCAGGCACTTTTACAACACTTGCTTATCAGCTCAGAAACAGAGTTCAGAGACAGTGGCGCCAGAAGATCCTGGAGGAGACTTTGTTCTTTCCATGAATGTATCTTCCCACATTTTCCTGCGTTTTGAAAGTCTGGAGATACACTATTATTTGTTTTGTCACTATATAGAATGTAGAGCTCTTTATTAAAGTACTATTTATGCAAGGCCCCTATGCCACTGCTTTGAGAGAGAAATACTTTTGAACCGAGGTCTCTTCCACGTGATGGGTATGGCATGTGTTAATACAATTTGACTGAGTTTTTCTCTTGTTAATCTGACTTTTCAGGAAAATATCTCAACTAAGAATCTATGAGGGAAAGAAAAGAAATTATATTTTCTCCCTACAAGGTGCAACAGGTTAAATGCATAGTAAGAACTTTCCCTTTTCATCTCTTATAGTCTAAGACATGTTTTGCCAATTCAGACATTTTTATTTAAGAGGTAAAAAATCTTTTGAAATCAGATAAGAAATATTTGTTTTCTTTCTTCCTTTATATATCATGTTTTCTGACTAATGTTCTTAATTCTGAAGCCCTTATTGAATTATAATATGGGCAAGAAATATACATATACATTATCCTGTTCATTCAGATCTATTGAAAGTTTTACTCTAAGCCAAAAATTAAATTAAAAAGCTGTAGATATAAAATATAATATGATGAACCATAATATTTAAATTTTGCAGAATATGTAGTTGTAATGATGGTTATACTAAGTGTTTTCAGAAAAACAAACTCTCTTAGGAATGTCCTTAGACAGTAAAATGAGTTTCCTTTTATATGTGATTTTTTTTCATTTCAGGGTGTACATATACACAGGTTTGTTATATGAATATATTATGTTAATACTGGGGTTTGGACTTTTATTGATCCCATCACCCAAATACTGAACATAGCACTCAATACATTTTTTTTCAACCCTTGCCCCAATTCCTCCCTCCCTCCCTCCCCTCTTTTGGAGACCCCAGTATCTATTTTTTCCATCTTTATGTCCATATGTACTCATTGTTTAGCTCCCACTTATAAGTCAGAACATGCAGAATTTGATTTTCTATGTCTGCATTAATTCACTTAGGATAATGGTCTCCAGCTGCATCAATGTTGCTGCAAAGGACATGACTTTATTCTTTTTTATGGCTGTATAGTATTCCATGGCATATATGTGCCACTCAATTTTTTCCCTATCTATAAGTGCAGCACAAAAATAAATATGTATATGTATGTTTGTATACAAGTATACATTATTAACTATAATCACCATGCTGTATGTGTGCTGCATATATAACATGTATGTTAGGTGGTATAGCCTCAATTTTGTACCCCACCCCCCCTCACCACCCATGTGTTGAAGCCTCACTCTCAATGTGACTATATATTGGAGACAGAACTTTTAAGAAGGTGATTAAGTTTAAATGATGTCATACAACAGTCTGTGAGTGCTGGGTTTTGAGCTAGAGCAGGAACATATTGCTAAGGAAACACATAACATGGCAGAAACAATATCTTATATTTCCAGTGCCTAGAAAAAAATTCTTGACTGATAAACAGATAAAGAGATATTGGGACTCAAGGACTTCATCAGCTTTATTGACAGAAACCAGGAATAGAGATGAGATTATACTAGCTAAGACACCAAGAGTTTGAGGTAAATGGTGCAGAGAAAGCAGAAAAGAATTAAGGCAGATTGTGGGACTTCTTGGATTCTACGAGGACTGGACCACTATTCAAGCAAAGGGAAGAATGACCCCTAAGGGGATTCAGAGATCATTGGGGCTGCTACTCCTACAAGAGGCCCAGGGAGCAGGACTGTTTCCTTCTAAGTTTCAAAGAGTGGGGCCACCTCTCCAGATTTCATGGGGAGGATGACCCTGTTCAGTGCCTCTAGGGCAGGACCCACCTTTACAGGGAGCCTTGTGGGCAGGGCCCTTGCAGAGAGACTCTGCCTCACCCACAGAGTCATCAGGGTGACCCTGCCATCCCAGAGGAACTGGAGAGCAAAATATTGAACCAAAAAGTATTATTTTCAAGTCTTAACATCAAATAGAATTTGCCCTATTAGGTTTTACACTTCTCTGAGACACATCATCCATTCCTTTCTTCCAATTTTTCCCTTTTGGCGTAGAAATATCTCCCCTTTGCGTGTCTTATTATTGCATTTTGGAAGCACATAACTTGACTGGTTTCACAGGTTCACAGCTAGAGAGGAAGTTTACCTTAGAATGAGGCAAGTTTCACCCGTATCTGATTATATGGTATTTCTTGGTAGTTCTTTGTTTGTTTTCCCACAGCTTTACTGAGGTATAATCGACAAATTAAATACCATTCTAATTTGTTAGAATAGACATTCTAACAAATTAAATACACCTGCAGTGACTCAACAGATTACTTTGGTTGTATGGACATTTTAACAATATTAAATTCTTCCAGTTCATGAACACAGCATATCCTTGCCAATACATGTTACCTTTTGTCTTTTTGTTAATAGCCATTCTAACATGTGTGAGGTTACATGCCATTGTGGTTTCTATTTACATTTCCCTGATGATTAGTAATGTAGAGCATCTTCTCATATACTTGTTGACCATTTGTAAAAATTGTATATATTTACAGTGTACATGATGTTCTGATATACATATGCATTGTGAAATGATTACCACAATCATGCTAATTAACATATGCATAACATTTAGCACAGTTATTTCTATTTTGTGATAAGAACATTTAAGATCTATGCTCTGAGTCATTTTCAAGTATACAATACATTATTAATTTTAGTCACCATGCTGTATAATAGATCTCCAGAACTATTCATCCTAATTGAAACTTTGTACCTTCTGACAAACATCTCCTTCTCATTTCTCACCCCTACCTCCTGCCTCAAGTCCCTAGTAACCACAATTCCGCTCTGTACTTCTGAGTTTGATTTTTTTCAGATTTCACATATAAATGAGATCATGCAGTATTTGTCTTTCTGTGCCTAACATTTCATTTAGTGTAAGGTCCTCCAGGTTCATCCACATTATCACAAATGACAGAATGTCTTTCTTTTTAAAAGCTGAATAGTATTCCAATGTGTATATCTAGCACATTTTCTTTATCCATTTATCCTTCAATGAATAATTTGATTCCATATCTTGGCGATTTTGAAAATGCTGCAGTAAACATGGGGCTGCAGATATCTCTTCGATATACTGATTTCACTTCCTTTGAATCTATACCCAGGAATAGGATTGCTGGATTGTACAGTAGCTCTATTTTTAATTTTTTGAAGAACCACCATTTTCCATAATGACTGTATTCCCACCAATAGTGTACAAGCATTCCATTTTCTCCACATCCTTGCCAATACGTTATCTTTCGTCTTTTTGGTAACAGCCATTCTAACATGTGTAAAGTTATATCTCATTGTGGTTTCTGTTTGCATTTCCCTGATGATTAGTTATGTTGAGCATCTTCTCATATACTTGTTGGCCATTTGTATGTCTTCTTTTGAGAAATGTCTATTCCAGTCTTTTGCCCATTTTTAAAAGAGGTTATTTGTTTACTTGCTATTGAGCTGTATGAGTTCCTTATATATTTCAGATATTAATGCTATCAAATGTATGGTTTGTAAATATTTTTTTCCTGTTTCATAGTTTGTCTCCTTACACTGTTGATCATTTCCTTTGCTGTGCAAAGCTTTTTGGTTTGATGCAATTCTATTTGTCTACTTTTGCTTTTGTTGCCTATACTTTTGGGGTCATATCCAAAAAATAATTGCTTAGACCAATGTCAAGAAGGTTTTTTCCTATATTTCCTTCTAGTAGTTTTACAGTTTCAGGTCTTAATCTAGTTTTAGTTGATATTTGCATATAGTGTGAGATAAGGATCCACTTTGATTCTTCTGCATGTGGATATACAGCTTTCTCATCACCGTTTGTTGAAGAGACCATCCTGTCCCCATTGTGTGTATTTGGCACCTTTGTCAAAGATCAATTGGGCATAAATGTGTGCATTTATTTCTGGGTTCTGTATCCTATTCCATCGTTTGATGTGTCTATTTTTTATCCCAGAACCATGTTGTATTGATTGCTATGACTTTGTAATATAATTTGAAATCAGGTAGTGTGATGCTTCCATCTTTAGTCTTTTTGCTCAAGACTGCTTTGGCTGTTCAGGGTCTTCTGTGGTTCAGGAATTTTAGGATTGTTTTTCCTTTTCTTCTTCTTTTTTGTTTTTTCTCTTTTGAGACAGAGTCTTACTTTTTCACCCAGGTTGGATTGCAGTGGCACGATCTCAGCTCACTGCAACCTCCATCTCCAAGTTTCAAGCGATTCTCCTGCCTCAGCCTCCCAAGTAGCTGGGACTACAGGTGGGCACCACCACACCTGGCCACATTTTGTATTATTAATAGAGGCAGGGTTTCACCATGTTGGCCATGTTGGTCTCGAACTCCTGATCTCAAGTGATCTACCCACCTTGGCCTCCCAAAGTGCTGGGATTACAGGCATGAGCCACCCTGCCTAGTTAAGGATTATTTTTTCTGTTTCTGTGAAAAATGACATTGGGATTTTGATAGGGATTGCATTGACTCAATAGATCACTTTGTTTAGATGGACATTTTAACAATATTAAATTCTTCCAGTCCATGAACACAGAATACTTTTCCATTTATTTGTGTCTTCTTTAATTTATGTCATCAGTATTTTATAGTTTTCAATGTACAGATCTTTTACTTCCTTAGTTAAATTCATTACTATATGGGATTATTATCTTGATTTCTTTTTGGGACAGTTCATTGTTAGTGTATGAAAATGCTGCTAATATTTGTATGTTAATTTTGTATCCTGAAACCTTATTGCATTTGTTTATTAGTTCTAATAGTCTTTGGTGTGGAGTCTTTAGGGTTTTTAATATTTAAGATCATGTCATCTGCAAACAGACAATTTTACATCTTCCTTTCCAGTGTGGATACCTTGTCTTTCTTTCTCTTGCCTAATTGCTCTGGCTAGGACTTCCAGTACTATACTGAATAGTAATTGTAAGACTGGGCATCCTTGAGGCCGGGTGCGGTGGCTCATGCCTGTAAGCCCAGAACTTTGGGAGGATGAGGTCGGTAGATCACAAGGTCAGGGGAAGGAGACCATCATGGCTAACATGGTGAAACCCCGTCTCTACTAAAAATACAAAAAAATTAGCCAGGCATGGTAGCATGCGCCTGTAGTTCCAGCTACTTGGGAGGCTGAGGCAGGAGAATCGCTTGAATCCGGGGGTCGGAGGTTGTAGTGAGCCAAGATTGCGCCATTGCACTCCAGCCTGAGTGATGGAGCGAGACTTTATCTCAAAAAAAAAAAAAAAGAAAAAAAAAAAAGAGTGGGCATCCTTGCCATGTTCCTATGATTTAGATATGACTTTAGAGTTTAGAGCGGGTACTAAATGTATTAAGATTCTTCTGGCTTTTGAGATGGAAAGAATGTATTTGCATTCAAGAGTGCATGAGTTTTGGGGGCCAGGAATGGAAGGCTATGAAATGAATTCTGTTTCCCTAGAATTCATATGTTGAATCTCTAACCTGTAATGTGATTGTATTAGAAACAGAACCTGTAAGGAGGTGATTGAGGTTAAATAAGGTCATGAAGGGAGGGTCCTGGTCTCTTGGGATTAGTACCCTTACAGGGAGAGACACAAGAGAGCCTGCTCTCTCTCTGCCCAGAAAGAAGAGGTTATATGAGCAAACAGGGAGATGATAGCTGCCTACAAGCCAGGCAGAAAGGCCTCACCAGAAACTATGTTGGCAGTTATCTCAGACTTCCAGCCTCCAGAATTGTAAGAAAATAAATGTCTGTGGTTGAAGCTACATAGTCTATGGTACTTTGTTGTGGCAGCCTGAGTACAGACTAATATATCACACAAGTGCCACATATACGTGCTGTACCTGTTATGAAAGTGCATATGACACTCAGGAGTTGCACATATACATATATGCATGTCAAATGTATGTTATATATCATGTTTTATATAATGCATGTCTTCTCTCCCCCCTTCTTTATTTAGCTATCTATAAACATACATACATAGATTGAGAGAGAGCAAACAAGCCCTGATCTCCATGCCCGAGAGTTAGCTTAACTCCATTCTGTGACCTCATACTCAAGTCCTCACCCTGGTCATATGCCAATGCCAGTGATCCATGCCTTTGATCCTAGGGCAGCTAAGTTATAGCTAAGTCATAAAACTTAAGAATACAATACTGAAAAAAAAATCTTACATAGGTCAGCAGCACCATCTTTACCTAAAATAGCTGTCTATAAATAATTTTGTTACCATAAAGGTCTTAATTGTAATAAGAATATTTATATTTGCTCTAATTAATGTATATTTCTAGCTTTTAAAAAGGAATAACTTTTTAAAATGTTTTGTTAACTTACCTTGTCACAGATCCATTTCTTAGGATTTTCACTTCGGAATTGTTCCTTGTGAGAAATAGGACAATACTTGCTTGATAAATGCATTGATGGGATGTACTTTTCATTTTTATGGTATGAAGAAAATGGCAAAAACCTGAAAGAAATATTTGGGAGCTAATCTTAACTTGATTTTTAGAGACACTTGGTTTTTAAAATAAGGCTTTGGAGAAGTACTATAGTACAATGAAAATAATACATGATTTAGAATCAGAATACCTAGATTTCATTTCAACCTCTGCCATTGATTACCTGTGTTAATTACTTCTATTAATCTTTATTTTCTATTCTGCAAATGGAGATACTAAAATGTCCTTCACAGAATTTTTGTGACTCTCAAGTATTTTATATAGAGATAATGCTAATACATTTATGAATCAATTATGCCAAAAAAACTCAAAATTCATCATATAAATGAAAGTGTTCATAATTTTAAAATAGTATCCCTAAATCAAAAGGACAGTCAGTACAGTCAATTCTCATTGAAGTAGGCTTTCTTCAATTTTAAGTCACTTGAATAATGGTGGCATTATTGGTAGCAGTAGCAGTTACAAAAAATGGGGCCTTCAAGTCAGCCAGACCTGTAATCACACCTTAGCTTTGCTTTGCTAGCTGTATTACCCTATGCAAGTTATCTGAATGAGGCTTGACTTCCATATAGGGTTATTACAATGAATGAACAACTTAATTAATGTAAGGTATTTAACATGGAGGCTGAAAAGATTGTGTCCAATAAATAATGTCGGTGCTAAAAACAGATGTAAAAATTGAAGGAACCTGTTGCAGCAACCATTATCATCATCATCATCATCATCATTATTACTTTAGATATTTTTATGATCAACAGAAAAAACCAAACTTTTAAAACCCATATAAAGTCTCACAGAACATCTAAGATTGTGATATGCTTTCAGTGTAACCCAGATCCTTCACCAAAACACACTGAAATAAGAGTAAAGAAATTTTTTTAAAAAGTTATAAACCTATAAGAAGAAATGGGACAGAAAATAAGAAATAGCAATTGAAAACACCAATTAATCTTTAGCAGGTGGAAGGAAGATAGAAAATTCAAAAATGACACAAAAGAGTTAAGAAAACTGAAATCTAGGTGCCAGAAGAATGAGATGTCAAAGAGCAACAGGGCAATTTGTCCTGTAGAACCAGGGAAAGGCTCGGGAAATAAATCTACAATTATTCCAGAAAGTGAGAGAAGGAATGAAGCTGAAAACAGCTGAAATCTTATGTAAGGAGTGATGAAATCCCCAGGTCCATGTCCTAGTCCATGTATCCATAAAAGCCTATTCTCAGAAAAAATTTACACCAAAAAGCTCTAGTCTCAAGGAAAGCATGTACTGAGGAAGGCTAAGGGGAGGCACCAAATGGAATATGTAGATTTTAATCCAAAGACTGGCCATTGAACTCTTTCCTCGCTCGTCTCTTAAGTGCACTGGCAGCTTGAACTTATATCCTTCAGAAGACTGATTGTATCTTCTGAAAAGACGTGACAGTTCTTTGAGAAACGAGTTCAAATATCAACAATTTGGGGGTGTTTTAATTAAAAGGGTGTATCAGAGTATAATAAAATCTATCAAAAAGCCACTCTTTTACACCCTTAGAGTTTCTAATGTAATTTTTACATTTTCCCTTTTAATATAAACTGAAGAATGGTTTACCAGTGGGAAAATAGTCAATGTGGAAGAAGGACACAAATCCAAACGTAAGGAATAAGCTAGAGGAAACAGATATCATGAGGCAGCAAAAAGGAGTAAATTCAGAAATTTTTAACACATATAATCAAAGGAGACACGGTATTAATGAAATAAAATTTGGAAGGCTTTTAAATAAAAGAAACATTTAGAGAAAAGTGGAAGCTCTGGGAAATAGAAACTATATATAGCAAAATAAAATATTCTCCTGAGAAAAATATTCTGAAATTCAGACTTTAAAAAAAAGCTGAGGTTCAACATATATTTATTGAGCCATTACTATATGTCAACATTTTCATATAGATGATCTCATTTAGTTAAGATAAAGAAAGGTGTTTTTAAAAATCTAAATTCAACTGAAAATTATTATTTTTGTCATTTAATAAACTTAGAAAAAGTAGCATTCTTTCATTAATTTTAACACTTCTCTGCAATTTCTTTTTAATATTTATTTAAAAATTCTTAATATTTTCCAAAGAAAGTATTTTCTAACACTATTTAAAATAAAAAATAAACAGAATATAGAACTTTGAATTATACAAAGTTACAGAAGCATGTATTACTATGCACTTGGGAAAAGAGCTCTCATATAAGATAGATTATGGTCCTTCCAGTGCTAATTTGCACATGGGATGGACATCACACACAAAAAAATTAATGTGGCCCCAATGTCCCTGAGTATACAAAGGAGGTGCTGTGAGCCGGCTGCTGCACTTCCAGTTTTTATCACTTCTGAATTGCATTTTAATAGTACGTTTTTCTTTTGTGTCTGAACAAAATTTGCCTTCTCAAGGGAATGGATGGCTGAAACAAGGCTGGAAGACTGGGTACTTCCCTGCTCATTAATTAACTCTGCTTTCATTTGGCCATCATGTTTCATGAAAGTAACACATACGCATATTCTTAATTGTACATATATATGTGCATGTATGTATATTCAAAAATATTTAGATATTTTATAATCTTTAAATAACATTTATCTTCAAATTAGGAAAAATATTTAATTCTCAAATCAGATTTGCTCTATAAAGTATAAATAGCTACTAACATTGAAAAATCACTTTGGTTTATAATACAATTTTACGTATAAATCAATTACTTTAAAACCATGTTCTTTTACCAGTTTTTAGCATGTATTCAGTTGTGCTTATGCTTAGAGTGAGTACTGTTCAATCAACTAAACTTCATGTTAAAGAAAAGTAATACATGTATTTACCGGTTTTTTTTTACAATCTTATCAAAGACATAGATCTGGCAAAAATTCTTGAAAGCAATGTAGAGATATAGTGGTATATACAAACAAGTAACAACTTGAATGTCTGGGCAGTTACGGAAGAATTGGTAGAGGTCTCAGGAAGCAAAAATTAAAAATAGTTAATTAGCTTCCAGGAAAATAGGTCCATTGTAAATATAGTCTTTGTACACTGAGTACATGTAATATTATTTTATTATTATATACATATATGTATTTTCCAAATAAGGACACTAACAAATTACATTTATTGTTTTTCTGCCTTATAACTCTCTTTAATTTTTCACCTTTTCTTAAAGTCCTACTATTGTTACACATAACTCTAGGATTTCTATCAGTGCATTTATTTCACTGTCAGATAATTGAAATCTTCAAATTATGAACCTCTCTTGCCTATTAAATCAAGTCTACATTCTCCAACCTAGCTTTCAGGCTTTTTCTAATGCACTTGATCTCTTCAGGCTGTTCAACCACTCCCTACCTGCTGT
>NW_012121932.1:5094265-5098197 GCF_000951035.1 Colobus angolensis palliatus | reverse complement strand
GTGGTATAATGATGGAAAATGCAGTATACCTGAAAGGAATTCACCTTCTAGTAGCGGTATGAAATGGGACAATAAACACAAGTAGAATGTGATAAGTTTTGTGATGGATGTATGGACAAGAGTCAATTAATGCAAAGAGGAAGATTTGCGTTTGCATAAACACGTGTGTGTGTGAGGGTATGGGGAATTACTGGCAGGGAAATGGAGGGTGGGGCATGGAAAAACTATCTTCCCAGACCATGTATGCCAGAACTGAATGTTGAAAAGCTAGCAGAGTTCAAGTTAAGAATCTGGTGAAGCTATTTAAGGTGGGAAAAACAACATATGCAAATATATGTAGGTGAGTTAGAGCATAAAATGGAATGCTGAAGAAACTGAAAAGCATTCAACATAGTTAGAAAATTTGATTCTTATGAAGGCAACAAAGTAGATCATGAATAGCCTTAGTGGAGATAAGATTGTGTGTGAAAACAATCCAGGGAGGCTGGGCGTGGTGGCTCACAGCTGTAATCCCATAACTTTGGCAGACCAAGGCGATGAGGTCAGAAGTTCCAGACCAGCGTGGCCAACATAGCAAAACCCCATCTCTACTAAAAATACAAAAATTAGCCAGGCATGATGGCAGGTACTTGTAATCCCAGCTACTCGGGAGGCTGAGGCAGGGAGAATTACTTGAACCCAGGAGGCAGAGGTTGCAGTGAGCTGAGACTGCCCCGCTGCACTCTTGCCTGGGTGACAAGAAACTCCGTCTCATACACACACAAACACACACACAAAAGACAGTCCATCGATAATAATATATTACAGACTGATATAAACGGTAAACCATTTTTCTTTATTTTTACATATGCATGAATTATGACTGTCCAATAGGATTGTTACACAGTCTTCAGTGGATTCTGCCTTAGGTAAATTATTTCAAAATAGACATAGTGATAGAGATTTATAGATATCAACAAATGGCTATGGAACAGGTCAGTCTCAGACACCAAACATCCGAGATCAGCCCCCTCTCAGTTGAAGAGATCCCAGTGCAAACTATGTATTAAACATAAAACAGGATAAAGGGATATTCTATTACAAGTCAGGTATTTGGTTCCAGACTGTAATACATTCTCCAATCAGCTATACAATAGCGTACAAATAGTCCTTTCATCTAGAATAGAGATAGGAGAAATAGCAAACTAGAAAAAGTTTCTCTAAAAATTTATAGCAGAGCTTGTATAATCCTCCACTTTGTCTATTTGTTTATCTAAAAAATTTTAAAAATAGAGATGCAGTCTCTCTATGTTGCCCAGGCTGGTCTCAAGGTCCTGGGCTCAAGCAATCTTCCTGCCTTGGCCTCCTAAAGTGTTGGGATTACAGGCATGAGCAAACTGCGTTTGGCCAATCCAACAGTTTCTAATGTGAGGACTGCTCCTGGACCTGCCCTCAGCATCTCAACAGCTAACAAAAATCAGAGGTAAGCTTACAGATGGCACAGTTATCTCTCCAGGGAGAATAGCCTTACTGTTTCCTTACTGGCAAGTAAAAGGAAAGGGAGAGACGGGTAAGGATTCTTCCCATAGGGAGCAAATCCAGAGTGACATTTTACTACTTAAATCTCCTGAGAGGTCAAAAGACAATCTAAAGACACAGAATCCCACCACTGGAACCACTGTACCTTGTAGGACAGATCACAGCAGCCCTGCTCTTCCTTGAGCTGAATGGAGACAGTCAGAATGGGGTGGTGGTGGGGGTTGGGAAAGGGGAGGCAAAGGGAGTCTTAGACTTCTCCTAGAGACAGCCCTGGTGATACTGAAAGGGATACTCAGTTCTGGATCTGTATTAGGTAAGCAAATATTAAGTATATAATAAACTCTTGGTGACTTGATTCATAGTTAATTCAATCCACCAGATATGTCTTATTAACTACTATGTTCAATACATTGTACTAGACACTATGAGTATAAAAAGGTGAATAAGCAGATGCCCAAAGGCTCTTAAAATCTCATGAGGGAAAAAGACAACTACAACAGTATAAAGTGGGAGTTGGGGGTAGGATGGGAGTGAAGCTTTTGGGATAAAGGCAATAAAAGAAGCATATAAGAACAGAGAGCATGGAGGGCACTATCTAACTTGGGCTTTAACAAATGGGTCAGATTCCATTCGATGGAAATGGGAATCGAGGATGGGGATGCAAGTAAGGGATCCATATGAATAGATGCTCAGAGGTGCAAGATTGGAAAACATGTGGGCTCTTATAAGAACGTAGCCAAGTTGCCTGGAAAATAGAATGCTGTTGCCAGGGTGCTTATATTGTCTCCTATCAGTACAGGTCAAGTTTCAGTAGTTTCATCTTGTCTTACTTAACATCTCTATGAGGGATGTTGCATCTCTATGCAACTGAGAATATTAGCCCAGTTGCACCTACTTCTGTCACACACTGTAACCATCGTTGAGGTGCTACACTGGCTCTCTCCTTGAGGGGCTGACTTGGCCACAGCATTACAAAGGCTAATAAAGACGGAGGATCAAGGTGGTCGCCCATTATCACATTCCTCTCTCTAAACTCTGTTGCTAAATTACATGCCTTATGATCCTTTGATGCCCAGAGAAGTCTGACATTTTCCACCTTCTATTGGAAGAGATTTCGTATTTATGAATTATAAAATAAGTACAGGACTCTTAAACGGTAAGTGACTATTGACACATTCACTTTTTCAGGTGGGAAAAGAGAAACACATACTTTTTCTTATTCTCAAAGTAGGTATAAAATTATTTACTTTTCAAGTTTCAAAACCTCCTATCCTTTATAGACAAGAAAATATAATGAGATAACAGAATAGCAAATAAAGGTCTTATGAATTTTATTGTTGCAATATTTGAGTAATTGAACTTCGTACGTTCAAGTAGTAGTTTACTTCTAATAAGAGTGACTGTAAGATGCTATTATTTCTTTAGCATGCACTACTGGGGTAATAAATGACAAAGAATCTCTGAGAAAATCAGTAGTTTTATCTTTTAAATTACACAAAGTAAGCATTATGTCAATTTTTTTGTTCTTATACCAAAATTTTACCACATTCTCAAAAGATCACAAGCTTCATTAATAAAGATGTTACTCTATGAGCAGCCTCCTCATGCCAATCATTAACAACACTGGAAGGACAGGAACTCCTAAATAGGGATACAGGACAGGCTGGTAGGGGTCATCCCAGAATGTCTGCTTAAAAGGTCTATCTAAAATACTTGCCAAAGAAGGGGCAAGGAGTAAGAGTTCAGTAATGTTCAAAACACAACAGTCATTTAAATTGGGATGAAGAAAAAAAGAATAGAAAAATTCCACTCTAGACTTACTAAGGGAAGAGAATCTGTACTCTGGTCTACAAAACTTGATTTGACAAGCAAAGACACCTACATTTAAAAGTTGGGACAGAGTTGATGAAAGAATGTAAAGAGGAAATATGGATAAATGACATTGATTTAATCTAATAAATGAATCAACAAACAGCAAATGTTTGTTATAAAAGTACACCTGCTCAAAAGTTAATCTTAACTCTAATATTTTAACCATTATTATAATATAGAAAATAGTATTTAGGCCAGGTGCTGTGGCTCACGCCTGTAATCCCAGCACTTTGGGAGGCTGAGGCGGGTGGATCACTTGAGGTCAGGTGTTCAAGACCAGCCTGGACAACATGGCAAAACCCCATCTCTACTAAAAATATAAAAAATAGCCAGGTGTGATGGCATGTGCCATCTACTCAAGAGGCTAAGGCAGGAGAAGCATTTGAACCCGGGAGGTGGAGGCTGCAGTGAGCCGAGATCATACTACTGTACTCCAGCCTGGGCAACAGAGTGAGACTCCATCAGAAAGAAAGAAAGAAAGAAGAAAGGAAGAAAGAAAGAAAGAAAGAAAGGAAGGAAGGAAGGAAGGAAGGAAGGAAGGA
>NW_012121932.1:5084040-5094075 GCF_000951035.1 Colobus angolensis palliatus | reverse complement strand
GAAAGAAAGAAAGAAAGAAAGAAAGAAAGAAAGAAAGAAAGAAAGAAAGAAAGAAAGAAAGAAAGAAAGAAAGAAAATAGTAAATTTAATGTTTTGAGGGCTGAGGGGCTGAGTTACAACAGTTTATGCCTGATCTCATTATCAGATGACCCGGTTATCATAAACTAATCATAAGCTTTTTTAAGGCAAAGCATTTTGAAAGAACATGCAATTGGAAACATACAAATTATTTGGTAACAATGTTTGAAATAGGATGAGATATGTTTTACACTTGTAGTAAGTATAATTAATAATGAATAATTTTGCCCCTTCTGAAAAAACAAACCATGTTATGGCCCATTAAAACGGGCCGTAAGATGTTGAATATTTGTCCTTTATAATAGAGAATAGTCTGAGTTTTAGTAAAAGGTCCGCAAATAAATAAGTCTATTTTTCATTACCTTCAATAGGAAAAATAAAAAGTATCTTTACTGTATATATTAACCCCCTAAATGTACAAGTAAACTTAATATATAGCTCATTAGTATGAACAGAAAGATTTCAAAATATAGCTTAGATTAGTGGAGTTTTTGTTGAAGAGATATTAATAAAATGAGCAACAATCTGGAATAGAAATTAGACAGACTTCCTTTATGGTTGAGGACAAATCATAGCTATAAGTGCTTAATACACACTGTATTTTATATTTAGAGTAGAATTCGTAGTACAAATTTAAAACTCATGAACTATTTAGGCAGCAATATCTCCCCCCCAGGGTGGAGACAGAAATGTAATGTTTAAATATAAAGAATGCAAGTGACAAGGCTATCTGTTCAACTAAACAGTAAGCTTATATTGCAAGTTTCTAAATTTAATTGGAAAGATATTTTTCCCTTTTCCTTACATTTTTCTTCACTTAAGAGTAATACATTTCCCTGGATTTATTATTATTATTATTATTATTAACAATCTCAAATCATCTTGGCTCAGTAATTTCATTATGTATATTTTGCAGACTTCACTTTATTTTCTTCTGATTGTGAATAATACTTTTTAAAATCTCTGCTAAAAGATACTGAAGCTAAAGGCCTCAGCTAAGTAGCATTCACATAGGCTCTTCTTTTAGGCCATTTATATCAAATGTTTTAAACTAACAAAGTTTCAAAAATGGCTAAAAATGATGAACTTAGATATTTTAAGGACTTACATAAATCACTTAAAGAACATAAACTTCTCACGCCTGTAATCTTAGCACTTTGGGAGGCCAAGGTGGGTGGATCACTTGAGCCCAGGAGTTTGAGACTAGCTTGGGCAATGTGGTGAAACCCCATCTCTACAAAAAATATGAAAATTAGCTGGGCATGGTGGTGGGAAGGTGTGGTCCCAGCTACCACGGAGGCTGAGGTGGGAGGATTACCTGAGCCTAGAGGTCAAACCTGCAGTGAGTCATGATCATGCCACTGCACTCCAGCCTGGGTGACAGACTGAGACCCTGTCTCAAAATAAATAAATAAATAAATAGTGGCAACAAATACATCAAACTATATCCAGAGCACCGTATTCCAGACTATGGTCTGGGGATGAGATGAGGGGTCTCATGGCCAGCTAGGCCATTTGCTCCATGAGGTCAACAGACCTTTGTCACTGGAGGTGGTGGCTCATGTCTGTAATCCCAGCACTTTGGGAGGCCAAGGTGGGTGGATCACCTAAGGTCAGGAGGGCTAGACCAGCCTGGCCGACATGGTGAAACCCTGTCTCTACTAAAAATACAAAAATTAGCCAGGTGTAGTGGTGGGCACCTGTAGTCCCAGCTACTTGGGAGACTGAGGCAGGAGAATCAACTGAACCTGGGAGGAGGAGGTTGCAGTGAACCGAGATGGCAACACTGCACTCCAGCCTGAGCTACAGAGCAAGACTCTGTCTCAAAAAAAAAAAAAAAAAAGAGACTTTTGTCTGTCTTGTTCATTGCTACGTTCTCAATGCCTAATGCAGTGCCTGGCATATAGTCAGCATGCAATATTTGTTGAGTGAATACATTTGCAAAATGCTACATATTGTATTATATTTCCCCTTGTTGATATTCACATCAAATAAAAGTATATTTAAGACTGAGAAGCCCTGTAAGTGCCAAAAATCCATTTAAGTGTTTTCAATGTAATTTTCCCCCAAATTTATTTGAAAGAAATTAATTAACATTAGTCTTAAGACTAGTTTTTTAAGAGACATAATTTGGAAAATCATGTTCATAGTAAGAACAACAAAAGAAAATATAAGCCTATTACTGAGACTGTTAGTGTAGTATTAATAAACACCAAAGAGAAATCATAACTGACTTCATTTTTTGGCTTGACTTGTTTTTAGTGAGAATGATTTTTCTGATCTGATATGTTAGGCTAACACAAGCAAAATCTAGTTCAAGCTCAAGAGTCAAAATGCAATCGTAAAAAACCTCTTAGCACTTACTGTTTGTCAACTATTGTGCTAAGTGTAGTGCATAAGTCAGGGACTCTGTTGTTGAGAAGCTTATCGTCCAGGACAAGGCTCTCTTATTTTTCTGTTGAAGGGCCAGGCAGGTAACATAAATGAGTCAGATGTAAACCGAAGATTCCAAGTTTTAATCAATTGTTGCCATGTCAGACTGTGAACCTACTCCTTCTAGATCTCCTGATTTTTGCTATAAGCGGTAAAATCTAGAGTTTTAAATAATTTAATTACCATTTTAATTACTTTTTAATGTATCTAATTTTTAGAATATTGTGGGATCCAAATACAACACCCCCGGCAGGCTACATGTAGCTCACAAGCTACTAGCTTGCAATCTCTGGTTTAGAATTTTAAAGTGAGTAGCTCCGTCAATGATTTTAAGGTTCCTAACAAGATAAATTATATCTTAAATTACTGTGCAAACGTTTGTATGAGATCACCAAATCACCATTAGTTATTCTTAATAAATTGTGAACGTACCAAAGATGTAACAAAATGATTTTTAAACAGAAGACTATAGACTGTACAATGTATAGAGGGCTTAATGTGATGTTAATTCCCAAAGAAAATACAGGAGAAGTAACAACTAGGTGATAGTTACAGGGGAAAGTAAAATCTACTAATGAATGACTTCCCAATAGACAAATCCTAGATATCCTTTTTAGTTTTCTTTCTTTCTTTTTCTTTTCTTTTCTTTTTCTTTTTTTTTTTTTTGCGACAGAGTCTCATTCTGTTGCCCAGGCTGGAGTGCAGTAGCGTGATCCTGGCTCACTGTCCGCCTCCCGGGTTCATGCCATTCTCCTGCCTCCACCTCCAGAGTAGCTGGAACTGCAGGTGCCCGCCACCACTCCCAACTAATTTTTTGTATTTTTTTAGTAGAGATGGAGTTTCACCATGTTAGCCAGGATGGTCTCGATCTCCTGACCTCGTGATCCGCCCGTCTCAGCCTCCGAAAGGGTTGGGATTACAGGCGGGAGCCACCATGCCCAGCCTCCATTTTAGTTTTCACTGAATTTGAACTTGCATCAAGCTGTTCATCCACTTCTTGTAGCCATCCTCTTTGATTTGCACAGTCTCTCCTGGTTCTCTTTCTTGCTGTTTCTGTTCCTTGACTGACTCATCATATTCTGCCAATATCTGAAATTAATGACTCTTAACCAGAACTGTGCATTTGAATCACCTGGGCATATTTTGCAAATATATATGCCTACTGAACCAAACTATCTGTGATTGAGACTTGGGAATTCATATGTATATAATTTTAAACCTCAAGGTGATGCGGTTAAGCAATCCTGACTAAAAACCACTGCCCTAACATTAAAACAATTCCTACAAATCTGTAATCTTCTCTCTATATAGTTTCTCCTGAGGGATTATTCCACCACCAAAGTTTTAACTATCACCTCTAAACTGATGATTTCTAAATCTTTATCTCAATACACAATATCTTTCTTTAACTGAAGAACAGTATTTTCAAATATTCACTATGGATATTTACCTTGATACACTAGAGGAACTTCAAATAGAACTGCCTCCAAATTAAACTCATACCCAAATCCTCCATGCTATCAAATTTGCAATGCTTCTTATATACTTTTTCTTTTTTTTTTTGAGACGGAGTCTTGTTCTGCCACCCAGGCTGGAGTGCAGTGGCCCGATCTCAGCTCACTGCAAGCTCCACCTCCCGGGTTCACGCCATTCTCCTGCCTCAGCCTCCGGAGTAGCTGGGACTACAGGAGCCCACCACCTCGCCTGGCTAGTTTTTTGTATTTTTTAGTAGAGATGGGGTTTCACCGTGTTAGCCAGGATGGTCTCGATCTCCTGACCTCGTGATCCGCCCGCCTCGGCCTCCCAAAGTGCTGGGATTACAGGCTTGAGCCACTGCGCCCGGCCTTATATACTTTTTCTTAGGTAAGTCAGAACATCACCCTCTAGCCAGTCACCTAAGTCAAAAGCCATCAAGTCAGGGCATGAGAGGATGTTCCTGCCTGTGCTCTCAATCTGAGGAGATTCTTGCTTGTGGCTCTACTGTCACAGAAAAACTGTATTTGATATAATGTGACACACCCTCTCCTAGAGCACAGTTGTGGTCTATTAGTATGTTAATAGACCTTTAACTGAACCCTATTTATTATCTATTTTGTTCCAAGCCTATGGCATACATGAGCCAATTTGTTAACATAAATTGAGCAAAACAGATTCTCTCTCAGAAATTTGAACTGAAAAACAGAAGCAGCTGTGGGTTCTAGAGCTGGAAAGTTATGTTGAATTAGGAATGGGTGGTAACTAAGTGAAAGCTAAAAATTTATGGGAAAGAAAATTCATGATTTATGAGTCATCAGAGAAGCTAGTCAGTAGAAAGAAGAAGCAGACGTGCAGAGGAAAGCCGAGATGCCACTAGAAGAAGAATGCCATGTCCCTACAGCCCCCTACTGGTCTTAGTCCAGTTTTCCCTTGGGTCTTTACATCTCTATAAAATTCCTCAATGTATCTTTTAAACATCCCCTTAGAATCTGGAGTTTCCTTGAATGGATCTTTGTTCTTTGCAAGTAAGAAAGCTCTGAGACAGTGATCCTAAATGCATCTGTGCCTCTGACCACACCATCCAGACCATATCAGGCTTGCCCCTAAATCTGATTTAGGGTTTATAGCAAACTTGTCCAACCCATGCCCCGTGGGCCACATGCAGCCCAACACAAATTTGTAAACTTTCTTCAAACATTATAAAATTACTTGTTGCGATTTTTTTTTTTTTAAGTTCATCAGCTATCAGTAGTGTATTTCATGTGTGGCCCAAGACAATTCTTCTTCTTCTTCCAATGTGGCCCAGGGAAGCCAAAAACCTGGACACACCTGGTTATAGGATCCTACCTGTAAAGCAGCTTGTCAACCTTTCTCTATCCTCCATTACCAACATCTCAGCTCTGTGGCGAGTCCTCCTCATCTCTGACCTGGACTGTGGCCCCAGTGACTCTGGCCTCTGTCCCCATTGACTCCCATTTCTAAACTATCTCCATAGCTAACAGAGTGATACCTGCAAGCTATCTGATCTTTCACTCAGGGCCTAAAACACTGTGCTGGTCTTATGAGTGTCTCTACAGCATAAAGTCCAAATACTGACAGTGTCTTTTTATGACTTGTCTGATTATATATACTAAAAGTACATATTCTCAAACGTATCACTGAAAGTATTCCAAATTATCAAATTATATAGATTTTTAAAATCTTAAACTTCTTTAGATGCAGGTGTCTGTAGGAATAGAATTCTAGTATTCTGTGGTCATTTACTTTAAAAAGCTTTTTGTTTGAAACAGTGGACAAAAAGAGAGCACAGTTCTCACTATACAGCCAAAGTAATACAGGGCTCTTTTGTAGACAAATTCTAGAACTTCTTAATTATACACAGGCTTATTATCTATATCCCCAGTGTTATAAAGTACCAGAACTTCATTAGAAAAATTAAGCTGGAAAAATGAAGGCAGCACTTTGTAAATTTCCACTGGAAATTAGATGGGAGAGGCAGAGGAATACTGGATCAAAAGAGGGTAATCATGCTTAACTGTGCCCTAGAGCACCCGCATGTATAATACGATTTGCACAGTAACTACCTCTCCTATTACTGCTTGTTTGGAGTATTCTGTGTTAATGGGGTTAGCTAATTTAGTATTTTAACTTAAAAAGGCTCTGCTGATTAATAAATGTTGCACACTGTGCTAATAATTAAAATAAATGGAAGAGTTACAAATAAAAGTTGAATTGTTAAGAAAACATTATCTGAAAATATATGATAATCTCTATTTATCATAATACAGTAACGGTTCAGAAAATATGCAAATTTTAAAGGTCTAAAGTATGAAAAAACCACACAAGTCAAAAATTTTGAGATATGTTAAATTTTCTTTTCGCTATTCTTTAATGATAAATAGAACCAGTGCTCACCCATATATACCACATTGTAAAATGTCCTTTCTAAAAACTGTTACTTAGATCTTGTTTCTTAACCTTTCCTGCAACATTTTTCTTATAGTAATGACTATGAAATGATACTTAATTAGAAATTATATTTAAAGTTTTAAAAGTGAATAATTTACTCACTGTTTACTGATATTTACTGCAATGGAGCATGGTTCCCCTATTTTTAGGGGCCTGTGGACACCAAGCACAGAAATAAAGGAAAATTCTGAGTCCCTTCAAGGGAAATCCCAGCCCCAGAAGTAAATAAGTCACTTGTTCCAGAGCTATTTGTTTTCCCTGTAGAAACTAAAGATAACATCTTACCATAGGTCCCTGAGTTGTCTTTTATGGGCTCAGACTCTTACTGAATGGATCTGTTGGCACTTAGACCCCAGGAAAGGGGGAAGTGAAGACTAAACTTTTAACTATCAACCTTTGTTGTAAGTTCCTTCATAAGGTGCTTGGGGGAAGTCATTCCCCCTAACCGGTTAACATTTTTCTATTCACCTCCAATTTTACTTTTTTGAATTTTGAGACAGTGTCTCGCTCTGTCACCCAGGCTGGAGTGCAGTGGTGCAATCTCGGCTCACTGCCACCTCCGCCTCTCAGGTTCAAGTGATTCTTGTGCCTCAGCCTCCCAAGTAGCTGGCACTACAGGTGCCCATCACCACAGTTGGCTAATTTTTTTGTAGTTTTAGTAGAGATGGGCTTTCACCATGTTGACCTGACTGGTCTCGAACTCCTGACCTCAAGTGATCCACGTGGCTCAGCCTCTGAAAGTGCTGGGATTACAGGTGTGAGCCACCACACCCAGCCATGATCCTAAATTTTTAAAAAGAGTTTCTCTTTCTTAGCCAATTGCCAGTCAGAAGATCTTTAAATCTGCCTACCATCTGTAAGCTCCTGCTTCAAGATATCTCACCCTTTTAGGCCAAAACCAATGTGTGACCTCCATGTACTGATTTATGATTTTGCCTGTAGCTTCTGCTTTCCTGAAATTTGCTCCTGCCTTTAAAAATTCTTACCTGCAGGCCACTGGGGAGGTTGGGTCTTAAGCATGAACTTCCTTGAATCTCCTTGCTTGCTGCCCTGCAATAAACACCTTCCTTTCTGTCACTGCAAAAACCTCTAAGTTTTACTGTGGTGGGTGAATGGACTGCATTTTGATTTTATAATATTACCAAATCCAATATTTACCAAGGCCCCTAGCTAAGCTAGGTTGCAAGTTTGAGAGAAATGAAGGCACATTAGATTCATAGCTATTAGTTACAGCAAGTGGAGGAGCTCAAGAAATAGAGTTATTAGTTCTGCTATGCTAATAAATGTTTATGGGATGTCTCTCATTTCACCTACTCGGAATAACTATCAGCAAATTAATACTTTTTTATTTTTATAAAAGATGTAGAGACAGCTATTGAGCTGTCTATACAGTTTCTTAAATGAAAGCCTATATAAGTTTAAAATATAGCTACAATATGCTTTAATCATGAACTCCTCTTCATAGGGAAACTCCAGTCGCTGTTACATTTTTTAAATCCTTGATGTCTATACCTTAAACCTATGGAAGACTCTTGAATCCTTAGGAATTTAAGGAGTTCCTTCAAATTTGGCTCCAGATTATAATTAATCCAAACACCAAAGTCTGACTTAGCAAGGTAGCTTCTTGATTTGAAAACCTTCAGGAAGAACATTTGCATTTATTTTCTTTTGCTGTTATAACAAATCACCACAAAATTGGTGGCTTAAACAATATTATTAGCTTATTCTTGAGGTCAGAAGCACAAAATAGGTCTTACTGGGCTAAACTCAAGGTGTTGGCAGGACTGTGTTCCTTCTAGAGGATCTAAGAGAATCCATTTCCTTGCCTTTTATGATTTCTAGAGGTGGCCTACATTCCTTGGTGGCACTCATGCCCCAGCTTCAAAGCTAGCAAAGGTAAATTGAACCCTCCTCACATTGCACAACTCTGACCTCCTTTCATATAGTCAAATTTTCTTCTGCCTCCCTCTTCCATTTTTAAGGACCTCTGAATTACAAAACTGGTCCCACTCTGATAATCCAGGATAATCTCCCTACCTAAAAGTTCCTAATTTAATCAAATCTGCAAAGATCTTTTTATTATATAAGGTAACATTCACAGGTTCCAAGTTTAGGACATGTGGACTCTTTGGCAGGGCAATAGGGATCGGGGAAGCATTATTTTGCCTAACAGAAAACTAATTGAAGCTAGTTGGTTCTCATTTCTATTGTAATATCCTAAATCCACTCTATTTTGGATATAATTATAGTCTCCTGTATTAAGCCAGAATGTTTAAAATTAACAGAAGATGTTAATGTATAGGACCTTTACACCTTTAATAAGACCCATATCATAGCTTATATCATCTGATTTATGATTGTCCACTCCACTCCATTTCCGCTGTCTTGATGGGTAAATTAAACATTGAATAGCTCTGGTACCATTATGGCCTCTCTTTTCCTCTACCTGTTAATAATAATAACTTCTTTTCCCATTTCATCTAAGCAACTTTCATGATCCCATTTCATGTTTGGAAATATTCCTTGAAATGTCCCCCTCTGAAATTTTAAAGCCTAAAATTCTCTGTGATCACCATATCCCATAAATAAGAAGTACAGTATATATAACATTCTGTCATATTTTAATAAAGAAATAATAAATATACATATAATTGCACATATAACCAAAAATTCCTGGATAGACACACAAGAAAGGGTTGACAGTAGATACCTCTGGAAAACATAACTGAGGATCAGTGAATAGTGTTTAAAGTTTTTACAATAAATATGTGTTGCAGTTCTAATGTTTTAAAAGGTAAACAAAAAATCTTCTTTTTTTTTTTAAATGGATTTGAGGAGACTCATAAATCAAAGGAAGTAGAAAATTTCTAACAGAAACAAGAGAGAGCCAGGGACATAAAGAAGAATGAAAACAGCTCAGTATCTCTGGAGCACAAAGTTCTTTACAGAATATGACAAAGATTAGCTAGAGAAATAAGCTTGGATCAGATCCAAATAAACTGTTTCTTGAAATAAGAAATTAAACTTTATCCTAGAGGCAATAAAAAGCCATTGAAAGGCATTTTAGCTGAATAATAATAGCACAATCGAATCTCTTTAGTGCTCATGTGGTAAAATGCACGGAGCGGGAGTAAGACTAGGTAGACCAGGTTGAAGGGATTTTATGGCAATTAAAGTTAAGGAATTTTAAGGTGCCTAAATTAAGACAGTGATAGTATAAAAGGGAGGAGGCTGAATTTGAGAAACACTTAAAAGGTAGAATAAACAGGACTTGAGGACTGATAGGATATGGATGATGCTGGAGGAGAAGGTAACTCACAAGTCTCCAGCTTGTGCAGATAGTTGGTGATGCAATTCACACTCAAGAAAAGAAGCAGGAAAGTATGTTATATACTGCATTTAGAACATCTGGTGGAGATACAGACAAAGATGGCAGTTGAAAATGTACACCTGCAATGTAGGATCAAGATTGTACAGATTTAGAATGGAAATCATTGGCATAGAGATAGTAGCTAGTCTTTCAAGTAGAAGCAGCCATTCAAAGATTATAAAGAAGAAGAAGAAAGAAGAAAGAAGAAG
>NW_012121932.1:5079870-5083990 GCF_000951035.1 Colobus angolensis palliatus | reverse complement strand
GAAGAAGAAGAAGAAGAAGAAGAAGAAGAAGAAGAAGAAGAAGAAGAAGAAGAAGAAGAAGAAGAAGAAGGAGAAGAAGAAGAAGAAGAAGAAGATCGAATCCTTCTATCATTTTAGTTTTAACCCATTACCTATTACCAAAATTACTGCAATATTTATCCTAATGAGTTTCACTGCATCTAGCATTATTCTTCTCAAATGCATTTGTCTCTCAATCAAATTTATATTCTTTTTATATCATCCACCTTCTCTAAAAAAGATAAATAATTTTCCATTACCTATAGGATAAACCACCAACTCCTTGGTCTTCAACTTTTTTGCAATTTTTCTTTTTCCCATTCTCTAACATAAATATTAGCCTGTCAAATTGGTCTTGTCCTTGTTCCGTCAACTTTTCCTACCATCGTTTTTCTTTTCCTATCATCAGCCTACTTTTATCTACTTTCTGTTCTTTCCTCTATCAAAATCTCAACCATCTTTTGCACGATCCAACTCAGTTCCTTGTCTGTCAAGAATGCTGTCTGAGATTATCAGAGACCAGGGAAAACTCGACATGTTAAAAATACATACATCGTCTCTTACACACACTTGACCATCTATCAAGTACTTGGTAAATGTTACTAAAAATTTTCTTAGGTTTTCTGGTTGGTTTCAGCTATATAAGTTCCATGAGAGTAAAGGCTATGTCTAATTTATTCACCACTATGTCCCTACAGCTTGGAACTATTCCTGACACGTAAACATCTTTTGAATCAATAAGTCATCCTTTCTATTTCCCACAATATCTAGATGAGACCTTTTCATATAAAGGTTCCTTCATAATTATTTATTAATTACTTATTTGGCTTCCTGGCTTCATTAAGGATAGACATATGAGTGAGGGAAATAATTTTCTTTGAGATGGCATGAGAAAATTGAATGAGTTCCTTTAAAATGAAGAACAAATAAAGCTTTAAAATGACTTCCAAAAAAACTTCTGTAATCTATCTTCCATGTCTTTATTATTATTGCCCTATTTGCTATATTTATTTTAAAGAAGGTGTGTAACTAACAGCTATAACCTAGCAGCCTGTGATTATTAAGAAGCATTTTGTCATTCCTAATAGTTAACTAGGAATGCAATGCTATGAATTGTGTTCTCTCAAAATTTATATGCTGAATTCCTAACACCCAGTACCTCAACATGTTACCTTATTTTGAAATAGGGTTTGATATGGTTTGACTCTTGTGTTTGCACCCAAATCTCAAGTTGAGTTATAATCCCCATTGTTGGTGGAGGAATCTGGTGGGAGGTGATTGGATCATGGGGGCAGATTTTTGCCTTGCTGTTCTCATGATAGTGAATGAGTTCTCATGAGATCTGGTTGTTTAAAAGTGTGGCACTTCCCCCTTTGCTCTCTTCTGCCACCATGTGAAGATGTGCTTGCTTCCTCTTCATCCTTCCACCATGATTGTAAGTTTCCTGAGGCCTCCTAGCCATGCTTCCTGTACAGCATTTGGAACGGTGAGTCAATTAAACCGCTTTTCTTCATAAATTACCTAGTCTCAGGTAGCTCTTTATAGCAGTGTGAGAATGGACTAATATAGGGTCACTGTAGATGTAACAAATAAAGTTGAGGTCATACTGGAGTAGGGTAAGCTCCGACTCTAATATTTATGGTGTCCCTAGAGCAAAGAAAAATTTGGACACAGACAGAGACATAGGGAGAACACCATGTGAGGAAGGCAGAGATCAGAGGAATGCTTCTAGAAACTGAAAACCATAAAGATTACTAGCAAACCACCAGAAATTAAGGAAGAGGCATGAAGAGATTCTTTCTCACAGAGAAGGAACCAACTCTGCTGATACCTCCATCTTGGACTTCTAGCCTCCAAAATTGTGATACAGTGCATTTCTGGTTTTTAAGCCATCCCTTTGTGGTATGTTGCTATGGCAGCCCTAGCAAACAAACACACTTAGAAAATTTGTCTTTTACATGCATAAAGAGAAGACTTCAATGAGGTTAGGACGCTGTGGTGTAGGCAGAGCTGTGCTCATTGTCCTCCTCAACATCTGGTTCACCAAGCTAGGGGATAAAATCCAGCCCATCTTTGGAATCTGTGATTTCTTACAACTTCTTTGATGTCTTAAATAGAGAATTACATTTGTAGCAATACAAAATATGTTAATAATTCTCCTTTATTAAGACCCTACTATGTTCCTGACACCTTATACTCATCTTCCCTATCAATCCTCATTACCACCTTTTAAGGTAACATTTCTGCTTCATCTTACAGACAGGAATATAGAGTTTCAGGTAGGCTAGGTTACTAACCTAAGATTATACTGCTGTTTAATGGAACTAAGATTTGAGTTCATATAGATCTGGTTCCAAAGTTTATACTACTACTACTACTACTACTACTACTACTATAACGCACTGCAATTTTCATGATATGAAAACAAAAGAGCTAAATGTATTAAACTCTCAGATATAACGCTATCCTTTGAGTCCTAAAACTTAGAAGTAAAAAGCTCTACCTTTCTAGGTACAGATAGCAGGTTCCTGATATATGACCTTTTTTTTTTTTTTTTTTGAGACAGAGTCTTGCTCTGTTGCTCAGGCTGGAGTGCAATGGCGTGATCTCGGCTCACTGCAAGCTCCACCTCCTGGATTCACGCCATTCTCCTGCCTCAGCCTCCTGAGTAGCTGGGACTACAGGCGCCCCCGACCACACTCGGCTAATGTTTTTTTGTATTTTTAGTAGAGACAGGGTTTCACCACGTTAGCCAGGATGGTCTCGATCTCCTGACATCGTGATTCTCCTGCCTGGGCCTCCCAAACTGCTGGGATTACAGGTGTGAGCCACCACGCCTGTCCCTGATATAGTACTTTTAACTTCTTATAGGTAAAGCTGGTTTTGTGGTAAAAAGACCCTTTGCATTAACAAACCATGAATCTTTGTGACAGGACTATACTTCACGGAATTATTATCTGCAAAGATATAAAACCTGCATTTCTAACATTTCTTTTGCCACACAAGATACAATAATGCATTATCCAGTATATAAAAAAAAAATGGTTTCAGAAGAAGCTATGAAAAAAAATCAGTGTTTCAAATCAAATAATGAAATTATCCTTAGGCTAAAGACCAATTACTTAGCCTGGTTGCAAAAAATATGATAGCTTTGAATCTATAAGAAATTTTTTTAGCATCTCTAACTGGGTTTTTTTCTGATTGGTTGAAAATCTTAGACTCTGCAATCTCTGAAAGCCTCAGAGCAAAGGGTCATCAGCAACACTGTGGAAGTTGAAGATATGTACAAGCATTCCATGGAAAATACAAATTGAGCAACTTTCTTTGGGGATAACATTGATAGCTGATCTTTCTAAGCTTACTAAGGAAAATAGTATGAAATGATATCTCAGTATGTTTAATATACAATGATTTCTGTAGAAATATCAATCAGATAATCAATAATCATCTCAATTATTTGTTTGAGCAATTAGTTGTGCTATTTTGTAAACCTTTGCATCATTGGAAATAGAAAAAGAATTCTGAGTAATATAACTCTTTAGATAATCATCACTAAATTTTATATTTTGCTTGGCTAAGTCTGAGAAGCTTTAATCTTCTACAATACGTGTGGTAAAATGAATTTACCTCTTCAAAACTAATTGGAAAAAAAAGTTCCTTATTTTCTTACTCATCATATGTTGGGTTAACCCAATCAATTATTGAAAGAATCTGCTAAACACTCTACAGCTAATTATTTCACTTCAAGTAATTGCTATAAAGTGAAAAAGTTTATAAAAATTACTTGAGATGCCTGCCAATTTTGTCTTTGATATGTTTGTGTAAAAATTTTTTTTTCAAGTCTCTTCAGAAATGTAGAATTCAAATAAAGCATACGTTATGTGTACATGTATATATATCTTCTAACTGTTAAAATAATCCAAAATCCACTACAATGGATAAGAGGTAATTCTAATTTCTCTCTATATCAAAACACACTTTTAAAATATTTTATAATTATTATATAAATTATGTAACAATTAGCACATGTATTATGTAAATGCAATAAATAATTATAATTTTATATGTTATATTTTATATTACATAATTTAGAATAATTTAT
>NW_012121932.1:5071404-5078310 GCF_000951035.1 Colobus angolensis palliatus | reverse complement strand
GATACCAATAGCAACCTTTTAATGACACAAATACTTAGCAGAGGAAATGTCCACAGCTGCACTGTGAAAAGTAACTTACAACATATCCTGCTTTCAAGTTAGTTGGTATTTATACTAGTTACTAAAATCCACTGGTTGTCTAATTAGTATCATATTAGGCACAATACAAATCAAAGACAGCTCAAGATTTTGCTGTGCCATTAACTGCATATTGGGTTTTTTTCATCACTATTTTGCAGGAGAGAAGTAATATTAAATGGACAAAGATTTCTAATCAAATTCCTTATTCTTAAAAATATCTTCTTTAAATAGGTTATCACTAACAAGACACAGCTGGAGTTACTGCAAGCACTGAGTGAAGACTGTGGGGCTAATAAAAAGAAATGATTCACGCCTCATTTATGTTCACTTATGTTTTACATTAATAGAAACCAATAATAGGAACCAGTTACCATAAAAGTCATGGACCGTAAATAACACAAATGGCAAATAAGTATCATCTAGTACTTTTCACAGCTGGACAGGAGGATTGCTATATTTGAAAGTAGTTAATGGATTTTCATTGGAACTTTACTTTTTAAAGATACAGTAACATGATTCCAAATCCACTATTAAGAAATCAAATGGGACTTTTGTTTTTTCTTATTCTTATTTTTTACTTTGACACAGTCTATGACTTAAAAAATTAATATTTGGTTGTATGACAAGGGGCAAACTATTTCTCTATGCTGATGTTCAGCATACGTAAAATGGAATAATAACTACATCACAGAATTTCTCTTAAGATGTGTAAGATAATGTAACACCCTTACCATGTACTTAGAACACAGTAAACACTCAAAATGGTTCCCACTACATTGTTGTTATTATTATTATTGCCATTATTAGTTTCAAGAAGAGTTTTTAAAAGGTTTTGAGCAATAGTAGCATCAAAGAAATACACAATGGCCCAAGGCTATAACTTTGAAGAGACCGGCATTCACATGGAGCAGAGGTCTTCTCGGTGGTCAAGCTATATGCCTTCTAACCTTTGTTGATAAGCAAACATAGCACATATTTACTTGTAAGCTTACTCTACTATTGTTCTGGAACTTATTAGTTCCAATGAGACTAGAAAATGACAGAGAAGAAGCCCTGCTTAAGATTAGAATGAAAGTAAACGCAGTCTTCCTTTTGGGTTCACTACCACCTTCATGATCCCTGCAGTCATGTCCGGGTCCCTGTGTCTTTGCAGTGCCTGGTCCATACATTTATACCTCAGACAATTAGCATCTTGTCTTTGAGCTCAATAGTCTTCCAGCTCCTTGGTTAGTGAACTTGACACCCCCTGTCAAGTTTCTCTTACATCAAATTTTTGTTGACTTATATTTCTTTTGAAAAACTGCCTTTTTTGGATATCAGGCTATCACCTATCCCAGTCATGCCCAGAGTGACATGGGAACCCAGGTTTTGTAAATATGTATCTATAGCTATATATCTATACATCTATGTGTACCTTTCACCTATTAAACTTTAGATATGCTGATTGTACTTATTTCCAATTAATCCTTAGAATGCCTAGATCATCCGAGATTCAACCTGACCCTACAGGTATTTCTGGACTCTTAGCTATGGTTTTTCAATGTTTAGTTTACGTTGCCTCCACCTAAGCCCTAGTTATGAGAGTCAAATATACTTATGTTCTGCTGTGTTTTTCATAATTCATGTTATTTATAGTCATTTTGTATTTTTAAGCTTAATTATTAAAACCACACAATTGTCCCAGATATTTAAAAAATTCACCTGGCAAGTAGAGCTACTCTGATTAGAGTACAAGTATTATCATCTGGGCATAATCTGAAATTTCACCAATGAGGTATATACCTTTTTATATTGGGTAACACACAGGAATATGGCTCAGAAAAAAAACAAAACAAAATGTAAATCCCATTTTTGGAAAAAGAAAAAGAAGAAGGGAAAGAGAAAAGAAAAAAGAAGAACAGTGAATAAAAGAGGCAAAGGAAGTAAAGAGAGGAGAAGATGTTAAGAAAAGATGACAGAAGGAAGATTGAGAGGAAGGAAAGATAAGAGAATGAAGAACGGGGCAGTGGGGATGACATAGCCAGAGGAAAAGGAGGAGGAACTTAAAATAGGGAAGGAAGGAGACAGAAGAAGAAGGAAAGAAAAAAACATTGAAAGAGTAGATAAATAATAGAAGAGAATAAATAAGAAAGAAGAGAATATATTGGTAGGGATCATTATTTTATAGCATGCTAGATAAATGTAATTCAGGAGTATATGTGTGTATATATATGTAAGTATACATATATACATATGCAAATACATATTTTAAAATTCCTCCATATGTTCATATATTTTCTCTATATAAACATATATATTTCTCTCTCTCCATACACAGACACACACACACACACACAAGCAAGTTGCTTTACAAATGTGTGTAATTTTCTATTTTTATACTTATACCATATATATATATCTTCCATATGGGCTGATATACCATTTATACATATATATTTTCCATATACCTATACATCATCCATATATTATTTCTATATATGTACCTTTTCCCTATGCATTTCATACATACTAAATACACTTATTTATATATGTCTATGTGTACATAGAATGGTATGGAGGAAGAAAGTCATGTAAGGAATGAAAATGGTTGTACAGAGGTTGTATTGAGAAACAGAGATGAAGAATGAATACTGACAAGTGTAGAAGAAGACACATCATTAAAAGTATATTAAAAGCAGGGCAATAAAGCAAATGTAATAACATTATAAAACACCTATACCATAATATTACATGTTTAATGGTTAATGTTGTGAATATTGTATAGTGTGGTAGTTTGGTTCAGGTGACTTTCATGGTGTTTTCAGCTCAGAAATATTTACATGCCCTTATTTTATTTATGCCATGTAATTTTCACATTTCCTAAAAAGTTGCATGCAAAATTACTCTATGAATTCCATGTAGTACCAATAGCTATACAAATGAATATAGCATGCAACGTGGTTTATTATTATTATTATTATTTGAGACGGAGTCTTGCTCTGTCACCCAGGCTGGAGTGCAATGGTGCGATCTCTGCTCACTGCAACCTCTGCCTCCCAGGTTCAAGCGATTCTCCTGCCTCAGCCTCCCAAGTAGCTGGGATTACAGGCGTGTGCCACCATGCAAGGCTAACTTTTGTAGTTTTGGTAGAGGCGGGGTTTCACCATGTTGGCCAGGCTGGTCTTGAACTCTTGACCCGAGATGATCCACCTGCCCCGACCTTCCAAAGTATGGAGATTACAGGCGTGAGTCACCGAGCCCAGCCACAACATGGATTATTAAAAATTTAAATATGCAATGTTATGTCTACCTTACCTGCTTTTGAGCAGTTTATACATTTAACACACTGAACACTTAATATACATGCAATGGAAATGCTAGAGTTATTATTTTCTTGATAGAATAATTAATTAATTTAATTGCTTGTTGAAGCAATGTTATGTTATATATGCAATATGATGATTACTTACACTAATAGAAAAATAGTAATGTACATAATTCAAAATAGCAAAAATTCAGTTATTCATAATATAAAATTCAGTTTATATTTGGATTTAAAGCTATTTTAAATGCTTTCACTAGAATATTGACATAACTCTTATTTTAAAAGGAATAATGAAACCATACTCTGAAGATACATCTCCCTAAAAAACTGAAAATTTTCCTACTATCTCTCTTGTGTCCCTTTGTTCACCCAACTATGCTTTTCACTCCACTTTTGTAAAGAAAAAAATGGTCAGATTCAGATAAATGGATTAGTTTACCAGGTAATTGAGAATGCTGATACATGGGCCTGGCGTGATGGCTCATTCCTGTAATCTCAGCACTTTGGGAGGCCGAGGCAGGTAGATCACCTGAGGTCAGGAGTTTGAGACCAGACTGGCTAACATGGTGAAACCCTGTCTCCTAAAAATACAAAACTTAGCAGGGCATGGTGGCAGGTGCCTGTAATCCCAGCTACTCGGGAGGCTGAGGCAGGAGAATCACTTGAACCAGGGAGGCAGAAGTTGCAGTGTGCTGAGATCCCTCCACTGCACTTCAGCATGGGCAACAGCACCATCTCAAAAAAAGAATAAGGATATAAATAGAATATCATAGGATCTGAATCAGAGATGAAGAAAAAGAGAAAGCAGTACAAGGGGGAAACTGACTATAGATTTTCAGTTATATTTTATAGCTCTTTCTCTAAGAGAGTATAAACCATCAGTTAATAGTATTAATTATCAGTTAGTAGTTTTGAGAGAGCAAAAAAAAAAGATACAAATAATGAGAATTAAGGATGTAATTATAGAGAATGGAAACACAACATATATCACAAATAATTACAGTAAAGTGGGAGATTTTTAATGAAATAGAATGCAGGGCTATCTTATTGCAAGGATGATTCAACAGTTGGGGGTATAAAAGGCAGTCTCTAAGATGACCCCCAAGGGCCCCTGCCTCCTGGTGTCCATACCCTTGTATAGTCTTTTGCCCTTGAGTATAAAAGAGACTTACTCATTTTGAACGGATAGAACATGGCAGAAGTAACGGGATGTCACTTCCAGTATTAGCTTTATAAGCCTGTGGCTTCTGTTTTGAAAGCTGTCTCTCTCTCTCCCTAGGATCATTCACCCAGAGGGAAGTGAGCTACCATGTTGTGAGGCAGCTCTGTGAAGATGCCAATGTGAGGAGGGACTGAGGCATGACAACACCCAACCATGTGAGTGAGGGAACCAATCGAGAGGATCTCACTGCCCTCCTATCCCCACCCCCTGTCTGAGCCTTCATATGAGATCACGGCCACGGCTGACATCTTTTTTTTTTTTTTTTTTAAATAGTGACAGGCTCTTGCTATGTTGCCCAGGCTGGTTGTGAACTCTTGGGCTCAAGTGATCCTCCCACCTCACCCTCCCAAAGTACTGGGATTACAGGCAGGAGCCCCTGTGCCTGGCCTGGCTGACATCTGGACTACAACATCATGAGAGAACTTGAGTCAGAGGCACTCACCAAAGGTTGTACCTAAAATGACAAACCCACAGAAACTGTGAAGTAACAAATGTATGTTGGTTTAACCCATTAGATTTTGGAGTAATTTCTTATACAGCAGTATAGATACACAAGGGCACGCCTATGCAGGCAGCTAATGGTCAGGAGTTCTGGGAGTTTAACTGTGTGAGCCAAATCTAATACAATGCAGTTGATACTACATGGTGGCAGCTTAATTATTGATCAGAATGATAGACCTGTGGCTCTCTGGGACTTTTAGGATGGTGACAATCATCACTAATCCCACCCCACTCTACCCGTTAGCCTCAGGAAGTCATTTGCCAATCCTATGGTACTACAGTTCAGTTATAGTGAAGATTTCCCATCTCTGCTATGAGTCTTGCTTTGTTTTGAGCTGTCTCCAATTCTCAAATTTAGATTTTTAAAATTACTCAAACCCAAGTTATGTTTAAAATGGTATATAAAGAAATATAGCATCAAATGAGAGGTTAAATTCAATAAAATTGATAATACATATATTCCCAGCAACAACAGGTTATATCAAGTAGTGGTATAACAATATTTTTACATAAAAAATCTAGATTCTAGGAAATAATACATGTTTTAACTTCTTATTCAATATAACAAGATTTAATGCCAAAGAAGTGTTTGTTTACTTCTTTGGTATATATTAGTAAATTACTTTATGTTTATTATTTAAAATTAGAGTTTGCAAAAAATAATTTTCCTCTGGTCAAAAAATGGAACAAAACAATGATCTATATATATACAGATTATAGACTATATATATATATATATAGATTGGTCGCCAGGCTGGAGTGCAGAGGCACGATCTCAGCTCATTGCAACCTCTGTCTCCCGAGTTCAAGCTATTCTCCTGCCTCAGCCTCCCGAGTAGCTGGGACCACAGGCTAGCGCCACTATGCCCAGCTAATTTTTGTATTTTTAGTAGAGATGGGGTTTCACCATGTTGTCCAGGATGGTCTTGATCTCTTGACCTTGTGATTCACCTGCCTCAGACTTCCAAAGTGCTGGGATTACAGGCGCGAGCCACCGTGCCCAACCCTATATTTTTAAAAAGCAAGACACTATAACAGAGTAGAGAAGGAGCCCATAGAATGGGAGAAAATATTTGCAAACTAAGAATTAATACCCAGAACATATAGAGAACTCCTAAAACTCAACAACAAAAAGCAACCCAATTCAAAAATGGGCAAAAGACTTAGAATAGACATTTCTTCAAAGAAGACACACAAATGGCCAATATGCACATAAAAAGATTCTCAACATCACCAATAATTAGAAAAATGCAAATCAAAACTGCAACAAGATACCATTTTACATCCACTAGGATGGCTACTATTAAAAAAAAACAAAAAAAAAAACCCAAAAAAACAGAAAATAATCGTTGGTGAGCATGGGAGAAATTGGAACCCTCATGCCCTGTTTATGGGAATGGAAAATATGTACAGATGCTATGGGAAACAGTATGGCAGTTTCTCAAAAAATTAAAAATATAATTATAATATAACCTGGCAATTCCACTTCTGAGTATATTCTTAAAAGAAATGAAAACTGTCTCAAGAAGATCTTTTACACCCATGTTCACAGCAGCATTATTCAGAATACAATACGTAAAGTGTGGTCGCAACTCAAGTGCCTATTGGCATTTAAATGGATAAACAAAATGTGGTATGTACATAAAATAGAATATTATTCAGCCTTAAGAAAGAAGAAAATTCGGACATATTCTGCAACATAGATGAACTTTAAGAACATTGTGCTAAGGCCGGGCGCGGTGGCTCAAGCCTGTAATCCCACCACTTTGGGACGCCGAGACGGGCGGATCACGAGGTC
>NW_012121932.1:4964001-5070285 GCF_000951035.1 Colobus angolensis palliatus | reverse complement strand
TGTTAGCCAGGATGGTCTCGATCTCCTGACTTCGTGATTCGCCCGTCTCGGCCTCCCAAAGTGCTGGGATTACAGGCTTGAGCCACCGCGCCCGGCCACCTTTCAAGATTGAGCACTAAACATTTTAAAAACTAGTGAGCTCAAGTTCCTATCTGTCACTCAACCTTTTTATATCACTATACTTAAGAAAAAATTACAGTAAGACCCTAAGTCATTCATTTGATATTCTAACTATATGCTATGTATATTTAACTATAAATGTAAGTCACACATTCACTCACAGGAAGTCAAATATACAATGCTTGAACAAGTTTCAGGTACAAAATAAGTACTCAAATATTTGACTGATTATTTTAATTATTATTAATTACATAAACTAAGGGCAGCTATTTTAACTTTTGTACTTTAATAATCAAATTGATATCACCTCTAATGCTATAGGTATCGCCTATAATATAGGCTATAATATTACATTATATATTGCTCAATATAACATCCTGTATTTCATAAGTTGTATTCATGTGGTTAGGTGCTATGCTTCTGTAGTGTCATATTATCCTTGCTGTTCTATCACTGACTTTGTCATGCACTGCATCAAAATAGTCAAGAGTACCTACCACACAACAGAGGTTCAATAGATGTATGTGTGACAAATGTTAAGTCAAATTTAGCAGCGTTCATTTTTGAAAATTTAATGTTGCTTGAATATACAAACTGCATAGAACAAAATTTTAATGGTGTTATATTTTAATGGTATTAGATATCAATCTTTGATATATGGTTCCATGAAGCCTTATATCAAAATATATACACATATGTGTATACATAAATATCATACACAAATGCATATTCAAAAGGGGAAGTTACATTTTAAAGGGCAGTATGACTTATTTGGTTTCTTTGTAGACACTCTGGACTATATAAAGAATATATCCATGAAATTTATCTGTTCTTACTAAAAATGTGATTTCTCTTATGCCATCAAAATATCTATAAACATTCCTGTTTGCTACATTTACTTCATGGAATCAGCAGTTCCAAAGCATTAACTAAGATAGCTGTCTTCGAAAAACTGTCTAAGAAAAGTTTGTATTTTCAGCCTAACTCAACAATAAGTGTTAACCTCTATCAAATACCTACCCAGGCTGGATTCAACATGCTATCCCAAATGCAATGTACTATCCTAAATGCAACATCCTATCCCAAATGCAACGTCCTATCCCAAATGCAACGTCCTATCCCAAATGCAATGTCCTATCCCAAATGCAACGTCCTATCCCAAATGCAACGTCCTATCCCAAATGCAACGTCCTATCCCAAATGCAACGTCCTATCCCAATTGCAATGTCCTATCCCAAATGCAATGTCCTATCCCAAATGCAATGTCCTATCCCAAATGCAATGTCCTATCCCAAATGCAGTGTTCTATCCCAAATGCAATGTCCTATTCCAAATGCAGAGTCCTATCCCAAATGGAATGTCCTATCCCAAAGCCAATGTCCTATCCCAAATGCAATATCCTATCTCAAATGCAACATCCTATCTCAAATGCAATGTCCTATCCCAAATGTAATATCCTATCCCAAATGCAAAGTCCTATTCCAAATGCAATGTCCTATCCCAAAATGAATGTCCTATCCAAAATGCAACATCCTATCCCAAATGCAATGTCCTGTCCCACATATTTCCTTACTATGGTGATAACCACCACAACACCTATCACATTACACTGTTTCAAAATTATATTTGCATGTATGTCTTCCATAAACTAGCAGTTGGAGCACAGAGAGTCTGTTCCAGGTATTTTTGCAACTCCAGGACCTAGCAGGGTACATGGCACTTAGTAGGCACCCGATAAATAAATGTTAAATGCTCATCTAGAACAACAACGCACAGTTCAGAAAGGCCCATGAAAACCTCTATTTCACTCTTGCTTTCCAAAGCAACATAATTATCTTAATAAAAAGTTGAGACTTATTTCAAAATCGTATTAACCGCTTTCAAAGAATACACAGATTACATCATTTTTCTCTTTCTTAACAGAATAGTTTAAATTGGCTTTAAAACACATTGTCAAAGACCTACTCAAGTCACCTCCAACTCAAATTTTCCTATTTTATAATTGGAGACTAAATTTTATTGAATGCAAAACAGTTAATGTAAATGCATTTAAACATTTAAAAATATTTTTGTACTGGCTCTTCTTTGAGATTTATTCTCTATTACAATTGATACAAGAAAAACACTGTGCTGAAAAACATTAAAGACGGTTATATAGGCCGGGCGCGGTGGCTCAAGCCTGTAATCCCAGCACTTTGGGAGGCCGAGACGGGCGGATCACGAGGTCAGGAGATCGAGACCATCCTGGCTAACACGGTGAAACCCCGTCTCTACTAAAAACTACAAAAAAAACCTAGCCGGGCGAGGTGGCGGGCGCCTGTAGTCCCAGCTACTCGGGAGGCTGAGGCAGGAGAATGGCGTAAACCCGGGAGGCGGAGCTTGAAGTGAGCTGAGATCTGGCCACTGCACTCCAGCCTGGGCGACAGAGCGAGACTCCGTCTCAACAAAAAAAAAAAAAAAAAAAAAAAAGACGGTTATATAAACCATTTTTAATGTCACGTTAACATGTTCTCGCTATAACGGTAAATATGGACAACGTAAATACACAGACAATAGCTTTCGATGGACAGTAATTTTTAAGTGGATGGTAATTACAAAGATAATTTCTAGGGTGATTTTCTAAGATTAGAATTTATTGATTGTAATGAGAAAAAAATAAATGTTATATTTTTAAAGACTATTGTGACATAAAGTATAACTAAATCTACAGTCTATAAAAATGATACGAGAATACCATTTTCATCAGTGATGATCTAATAAACTGAAGTCTGTTCGTTTTTTATTAACATTGCTACAACCTTACAGATTAAAATGGTAAAATACATACAATTTAGCTAGATTATAATTTATCATTTGAAAATATCTACCTACCTGAATAACGGCTACCAGTTATTAACTTTACCCCATTAGAAATCCTCTTTGATCTCCTTGCACATTTGCATGCACTTGTATACATAGGCTAGATGGGAAATGCAAATGGATCAGTAGACATGATAGCTTTCTTAAATTATATTTTGCAACCTATATGGAGACCTCCTCATGTGTATTCTCTTTGCAATTTAAATCAAATATAGATCGAAAATATATTTTAATTGAATTTCAAATGTATCATTTAAAGTCTTCAAGGTGTCAGTATTTTAGAAATTAATTTAATACATTTGCTAAGTTATGTCAATAAAAACAGTCCAGCACTCCCACAATCCCTACAGCAAGCAAATACACTATTTATTTATATTGATACAGTATTCATTTACTTATTATTTCTTTAAATAAATACAATAACCTTAACATACTATTGTCTCAATTGCCATATTTCATCATTAGTAAGTCACTTATGAATAATGGTTTCTTGTTGATTTTTAAAAATATTACCCTGAGTCACAAAAGACAGGCTTAATCCTCAGGGACTACGGCATATTTTTCAGTTTTCACATTTTTCACAACTTAGAAGGGCTACTGCCAAGGTAGCTTTGGGGACTTCATTTTCAGCAATAATTTTCTAGAGTGACCAACACTATGGGGAAATCTGTGCTAACTGTCTTAAAAAAAAAAAGAAAAAGCCTACAACTGAGTTATTTGCAGTACTGTCATGCTAACATTCAACTCAATAAGACCCAAGAAATCTCAGGAGAGGACTCTGCTAATAGCTTCTTACTGACCTCCTTGCATCAGGCCCGGCTGCTGACTGGTGGCCCAGTGGTGAATATGGCAAATGAGGTGTGAAAGCACTGATATTTTTTAAAGGCTATGATTCTGACTCGTCAAAAGGCAAAAAAAAAAAAAAAAAAGGCAATGAGTTATATAATAGATATATATTTTTCTTGAATTCCCCCCTTCAGACTCTCCATCATGGGAACTTAAGCATGACCTAGAATATTAATTATGTCAGGTTGAGCAACGAGCAAATGTACCATTTGTTACCCAGTCACCCTTAGCATTACATTAATATTTTGAACCATTCCGTATTTCTAACAATCTATCAATTGGCTCTTTTCTTCTCAGTTTTCATTCTTATACCTAAGTATTATATGGAAAAGTGTTAAAACGGTACAGTTGATTTGAAAATAAATGGATATACTTGTTTTATTTGAAGCATCTACTATTTTATTCCATAAAAAATGTTTTTTATGACCATTTTCCACTCATACACTGACCTTTACTTTGTAATTGCCTGGGGGAAGCTATAGTCTAATTTTTTCCTCTTCTCTTTGTTACCAAGGTGTACTTTTAAAACAAGTTTCTATGAAATAGAAAGAATAAGACACAGGATAATGTACACCTACAATTCCCAAATCACAATTACTAATGTTCTAATTTCATAATTTACCACAACAGAAATAATAATTTCTCATGATTTCCAAGGAACTGCTCATTCTGGGTATGAAGAATGATTTAAGTATTCAGGATAGGTGGAAGAATTCGTTTTACTTTTACAAATGACAATTATGCAGCAAAAAAGAGTGGCTGACCACAAGTAGGAATAAAATTTAAAACTATTTTCTTGCCTCTTGATTCAAAATTTCTGAATGCCATGAGAGAGAAACAGTTCCTAAAGAAGGCTAAAATATGTTTGGATTCTAAGTTTTAATCACATTTGGTTCTAAAAAATGACATACTAAGCCAGTAGGGAAGAGTAGTAAAGATCTCTCTCTAATAACTAGAAAAGTACAAGTGGGCCAGAGAACTGTGAATGAAATATTTGCTAGGGTAGGGACTGCTGAATCAACACCGACCAATGCACTTCATCATAATTATCAGGACATACTACTGCCAGAGGATTTATAAAAATCTCACTCAGCAAATAATTGCCCTGCTGTTAGGAGATAGTCAGAGTGTTAACACACTGTCACAGTCTAGCATTTAGTAAGATATTCTACATTCAATTACTCTTGCTAAGAACTAAAAGGAAACATGGTCATTTCTCAGCTACAGCAGTTATGCTTCCATGTGCATTTCAGACAATAGTTAACCCTCAGATATAGCACCCCAGAAGGAATAAGAATTTCATGGAAACATTAGGGATTCACAAAGGATATATGTGGTCAGAACTTATCTAGATAAAGGAATATTTTTATGACAAATGCTTTTAGTCTTCTTTGTTTTACTTCAGTTAAGAAGGAATTTTTAAATGTTTTGAGCCATATTACAGAGAGGGGACACATTAAATGCGGATCCCAGAAAGTTGAAAAAGTAACTTGAAGGGGTCATTTGGAATTCTTCCAAGAACTCAAGCCCTAAAGAACACCATCAAGAGGAGCATTTCAGCCAAGAACATGAGATTGTTCGTATGCTCATTCTAAGACCATTCTTCCCGAGTTCCTCAAGGGTGCAGATAAGAGGGTATTTTAAAAATAATAACTGCATTCAGCTTGAGTTTGCTTGGAGAATTCTAGAACTCCTCAGAGGGATATAGTGCAAGGGGCAAGTAGATCTATTGGAAAATTCATCTTTAGAAGGTTCTCCTAACTATAGTGCTATTAAGATCTTCATTCTGGAACACGTTTGTTTTCCTCATGTATTTCATATACCAAAGGTACACTTTGATTTTTTTTCTCACATGATAGAAAATAGATATTGCAAATGAAATGTTACCTTTGATATAGCTATTTAACCAACATGTATATCTTTAGCAATCATTTTGATATCTTCACCCATATGATCATACATTAAACATCCTAATGAAATGTTTATCAAATGAAGAAATTTAAATAGAATACTGAGAAAGGGCCCACCTTGCTAGATCCAAAACAGGCACAGAGGTGAATAAAAAGTTATCACTCCCATCAAGCTGTTCTCAGTGGTGGGGGTGGGTGGGATTAGGAGAATGGTTTTGTAATTGACTATTACATAATTAGTCAGTAGTAAGTGTCCTCTAATAACTGTTGAAGAGGTACACATCAAAGGCTGCAGTAAAAATATATGTTCTGTGTAAAAAATATTCAAATTTGTTCTAAAGATGGGTACAGCTGGCTGGGCACAGTGGCTCACGTCTGTAATCCCAGCACTTTGGGAGGCTGAGGCAGGTGGATCACAAGATCAGGAGTTGGAGACCAGCCTGGCCAACATATTGAAACCCTATCTCTACTAAAAATACAAAAAAATAGCTGGGTGTGGTGGCAGGCACCTGTAATCCCAGATACTCGGGAGGCTGAGGCAGGAGAATTGCTTGAACCAAGGAGGTAGAGGTTGCAGTGAGCTGAGATCATGCCATTGCACTACAGTCCAGGTGACAGAGTGAGATTCTGTCTTAAAAAAAAAAGAAAAAAGATGGGTAGAGCTTTGCAATAAAGAAAAGAAAGGTATTCGAGACCAATAGAATTAAAAAAAAAATAAACACATGCTTGTGGGAAACCATATGACATTTGTTAAAGAAACATGAAGTTGGCCAGTTTAAGCATGAGGTTATTGTTAGAGATGAGCTTGTCAAGATTGGGGTCAATTCTAGAAGGCTGAAAATTTGGACTTATTTCTGTATAAAATGAGAATCTCTTGTTTTTCACATCTTCTTTATTTTTTATTTATTTATTTTTTTGAGACGAAGTCTCGCTTTGTCGCCAGGCCAGAGTGCAGTGGAGCGATCTCGGTTCACTGCAACCTCCACGTCCCTGGTTCAAGCAATTCCCCTGCCTCAGTCCCCTGAGTAGCTGGGTTCACAGGTGTGTGCCAGGCTAATTTTTTGTATTTTAGTAGAAATGAGGTTTTACCATGTTGGTCAAGATGGTCTCGATCTCCTGACGTCGTGATCTGCCTACCTCAGCCTCCCAAAGTGCTGGAATTACAGGCATGAGCCACTGCACTGGGCCCACATCTCCTTTAAAAGGTAAATTCAGAAAAAAGTCTGAAGCAGGCCATACTGGTGTGTGCAACTTGAAGATGCGGCCTCTGTGGAAACACAGGCACAAAACACAGTTAAAGAGACAAATCAGGCATCAGAACCAGTCTCAGATATGACAAGAATGTTGTAATTATCAGGCCAGGATTTAACATAACTAAGATTAATATGCTAAGGGCTTAATGAATAAAGTACACAGCCTGCAAGGAAGACGGCCAGTGTAAGCAGAGAGATAGAAAACTATTAAAGCACCAATACTGTAACAGAAATGAAGAATGGCTTTGATGGGTTTATTAGTAGATTGGACATGGTTGAGGGAAGAATCTCTGAACTTGAGGATATGTCAATAGAAACCTCCAAAATGGAAAAGCACAGAGAAGAAAGTCTGTTAAAAATGAAACAGAAATCCAAGAGCTGTGGAACAAATACAAAAGGTATAACATATGTGTGGTAAAAATAACATAAGGGGAAGAGCGAGAGAAAGGGACAGAAGAAATATTTAAAGCAAGAAAGACTGGGAATTTACCCAAATTGATGTTAGACACCAAATC
The DNA here is from genome assembly GCF_000951035.1 of Colobus angolensis palliatus. NCBI lineage: Eukaryota > Metazoa > Chordata > Mammalia > Primates > Cercopithecidae > Colobus > Colobus angolensis. The sequence continues at coordinate 5,062,782 of NW_012121932.1, read as the reverse complement.
ACAGACCCAGAAAGCTCAACAAAAATCAAGCAGGATAAATTTTAAAAAGGACAAAACCACAGTAGGCAAATTACTTTCAATCTCAGGAAATCAAAGATAAACAAAAAATCTTGAAAAGACACAAAGAAAAAAACACCTTACCCTAAGAGCAAAGCAAGAATTTTACATCCAATTTATCCTCAGAAACCATGCAAGCAAGAAGAGAATAGAGTGAAATATTTAAAATTTTAGAGAAAAATGCCACCAGCATTTTTCATGCTCAACCATGTCCAAGACTCTACCCTACAAAATTATCCTTCTAATATAAAGGAGAAATAAAGACTTTCTCAGATAAAGAAAAATTAAGAGAATTTATTGCCAGTAGACCTACCCTACATGAAACATTAAAATAAGTTTTCAGAGAGAATGAAAATGAAATATCACAATGTTTTCACTTATAAGTGGGAGCTAAACATTAAGTACACATAGACACAAAGATGGGAACAATAGACACCAGGGCCCATTTGAAGGGGAAAGAAAGAAGAGTGAGGGCTTAAAAACTGCTTATGAGGTACTATGCTCACCACCTGGGTGACAAAATCATTTGTACATCAAACCCTAACAACACACAATTTATCCACATAACAAACCTGCACGTGTGCCCCCTGAACCTAAAATAAGAGTTGAGAAAATACAAGAAAAAAAAGAAAAAGAAAATGATATAGGCGAGAAAATCAGATCTACATTTTTTTATAAGAGGAAGATCAGAGAAGAAATAAATCAAGGTAAAATAAAGCCTTTTATTTTTATTATTCTTAACTGATCTAACAGAGAACAGTTTGTTCAGAATAATAGCGTCAAGGTATTCAATTATGACGCATATGTATATAAATGCTTATGTATAGGTATAATAAATGACAATGATAATACAAGAGATGGGATGGAGAAATGATAATTATTTTATTATTATAAGGTACTTGTACTACCTATGAAGTTGTATAGTGTTACTTGAAAGTGGAGTTGGATGAGTTGCAAATGTGTATTGCAAACTTTAGGGCAACTGCTAATTTAAGTTAAAATAAAGAAACATAGCTTACATACTAAGAAAGTAGAGAAAATGGGATCATATAAAATATGCAGTTAAAATAACAAAGGACAGAAAAAGAGTGTGGGACAAAATAAGAAGCAAAGAACAAGCGGCACAAATGAAAATCAATATCGAATATGGTAGATATTAATCCAACTAATATCTGTAACTAATATCAATAATCACTTTAAACATTAATGGTCTAAATACATCAATTAAAAGATAGAGATTGTCAGAGTGGATAAAAAAAGAAGACCCAATTATAAGTAGTTTTAAAGAAACCCACTTCAGGCCGGGCGCAGTGGCTCAAGTCTGTAATCCTAGCACTTTGGGAGGCCGAGACGGGCAGATCACAAGGTCAGGAGATCGAGACCATCCTGGCTAACACCGTGAAACCCCGTCTCTACTAAAAAAATACGAAAAAACTAGCCGGGCGAGGTGGCGGGCGCCTGTAGTCCCAGCTACTCGGGAGGCTGAGGCAGAAGAATGGCCTAAACCCAGGAGGCGGAGCTTGCAGTGAGCTGAGATCCGGCCACTGCACTCCAGCCCGGGTGACAGGGCGAGACTCCGTCAAAAAAAAAAAAAAAAAGAAACCCACTTCAAACATAAAGATACATATAGATTAAAAGTAAAGGGCTAGAGAAAGATATACCAGGCTAACAACAATAAAAAGAAACTGGGAGTAACTATATTAATTTCAGTTACAATGGACTTCAAAGTAAGGAAAATTATCAGGGATAAAGAGGGGTAATACATAATGACAAAGTATTCAATTTCCCAAGAAGACACAACAATTTGTAAAGTGTATATGCCTAGCAACAAAGCATCAAAATATGTGAGGCAAAATCCGATAGCTGTAAGAAGAAATAGATGAATCCACTATTACAGTGGGAGAATTCAACACCTCTCTATCAGAAATGAATAGAGCCTTCTCAGATTCATATAGAACACTCACCTAAACACTCACATAGAACACTCATCCTGGGCCATAAAACACATCTTAAAAAATTCAGAACAGAAATTATACAAATTATGCTGAGACTACAGTGTAATTAAACTAGAAATCAATAAGAGAAAGATAGCTGGAGACCTCCCAAATACTTGAAGATTAAACAACCCACTTTATCACATGGAACAAAAAAGAAACCTAAAGAGAAAATTTTAGATTTTTTGAAATAAGTCAAAATTAAAATACAGCTTATCAACATTTGTGGGATTCAACAAAAGCAAGGCTTAAAGGAAAATTGATTGCATTGACTGCATATATTAGAAAAAAATATAAAATGAATAATTTAAGCTTCCATATTAGGAAACTGAAAGAAAACAGCAAATTTATTCCAAGGCAAGCAGAAGAAAAGAAGTAACAAAAATTAGAGCACAAAATAATAAAATTGAAAACAGAAAAATCAATAGAGAAAATCAACAAACCAAAAGCTGTTCTGTGGAAAGATAAATAAAATTAATTGTTCTCTATGCAGGCTAACAGAAAAAAGGAAGGAAGATGCAAATTACTAATATCAGAAATGAAAGGGAAGACATTACTACAGATCTCATGGATATTAAAAGGGTAATAAAAAAGAATATTATAAACAACTCCATGCCCACAAATTTTATAACCTAGATGAAATGGACCAATTTCCATTTCATCTCAACAGTGAGAAACTAGAATCTTTATCCCACTAAGATCAGGAACAAGGCAAGGATGTTTCCTCTCATCACTTCTTTTCAACACTGTACTGGAAGTTAAATTACTGGAATTTAAATAAGTTATAGAATGGGCAAAATACCTGGACACCTCCCCAAAGAAGATACACAGATGGCAAACAAGTATATGAAAAGATGTTCATTATCATATGTCATTCAGGAATATCACTATATACCAACTAAAATGGCCAAAATACAGAACACTGGTACCAACAAATGCTAGCAATGGGTGTGGAGCAACAGGAACTCTCATTTATTGCTGGTGGGAATGCAAAATGATACAGGTACTTTGGAATACAGTTTGACAGTTTTTTACAAAACTAAACGTACTCTTATATAATCTAGCAATTGTGTTCTTATATATTTACTCAATTGACTTGAAAATTCACATCTGCACAAACACCTGCACAAAAATGTTTATAGCAGCTGTTTACATAATTGCTAAAACTTGGAGGCAACCAAGATGTTGGATAAATACATCGTGGTACCTCCAACAGTGAAAAAATATTTAGCACTAAAAAACAATGACCTATCACACCATAAAAAGACATGCAGAAACCTTAAATGCATATTACTAAGCGAAAGAAGCCAATCTTAAAAAGCTGTGTGACTCCAACAATCTGACATTCTGGAAAAGAGAAAACTTTGGAGATAGATAGTAAAACCTCCAGAGGTTGTAGGGAGTGGGGGATGAAGAGGCAGAGCACAGAAGGTTTTTAGGGCAGTGACGCTACTCTGTATGATACTATTATGGTGGATATATGTCATTATATATTTGCTAAACTCATAGAACACACAGCATCAGGAATGAAACCTAATGTAAATTATGGACTTTGGGTGATAATGACTTATCCATGTAGGCTCATTAATAGTAATAAATGCACCATTTACTGGATGATTGGATGATGCAGGATGTTGATAGTGGGGAAGGTTGTGCATGTGTAGTGGAAGGCAGTATACAGGAAATTTTTGTGACTTCCTATCAATTTTTCTATCAATCTAAAACTATTCTAAAATATAAAGCCTATTTTTTAAAAAAGTAAATGGCACCACCAGCTCCTCAGCTTCTTAAGTCAAAAACCTGAGAATCATCCATGATAATTACTGATTTTCCCCTACCCCATATATCCAACCCACCAACGAGTTCTATTAATTCTAGCTCCAGAATACATCTTGAATCCATAGGCTTCTATTCATATCCGTGGCCACCATCCTTGTCCAAGCAACCATAATATCTTTACCAAAGTGCTTCACTTACAGTTTCTCTCCATCTGCTGTGCTTACCCCCTACCTGCAAGGAAGTCCAAGTAATAAAAATAAAACAAGTATTTTAGTTCCTTAATAAAAAGCTGCCATTACCTTTTCAATGCACCTAAGAAGATCTCATAAATTCTTAACAAGGCCCATTCTTATCTGTTCCAACCTCATTTTAACCACTCTCTCATCCCTCACTACACAGCAGCCATATCTTTTTTTCCCATTTCTTCAATACATACCAGTTATATCCATGACTCAAACTCACCAAAAATGTTTTTTTTCCCCATCTGCTTATTTGCCTGGCCAAATCACACTCATCCTTAAGAATTCACACTAAATATCATTTCTTTAGAAAGACTTTTCATGACCCACACACATTTTAAATTAGACTGTCCTATTCTATTCTTTCCCTCATGGGACCCTTTTCATTTTCTTCATGGCACTTATAACCAATTGCATGCATATATGAGTCATTGTTTTATAATGTCTATCTCCCCAAGTCCAGTTTACGTTCCAAAAGGACAAGGACTGTGTCCATTTTCTTGGTCTCTATGTAGGATAAGTTGTTGGTTCTCAACACTGGCTGCACGTTAGAAAAATTTGAAAATACTGATGTTCAAGCTCTTCCCTAAATTAACTCATTCAGAATCTTTGAAGCATGTGTCTGGGCATTTGTCTAGTTTAGTTAGTGGGGTTGTTTTTGTGTTTGTTTGTTTGTTGGTTGGTTGATATTTTGAGACAGGGTCTCACTCTGTCACCCAAGATGGAGTGCAGTGGCAACCACTGCCTCCTGGGTTCAAGCAATTCTCCCACCTCAGCCTCCCCAGTAGCTGGGACTACAAGCACACACCACCATGCCCAGCTAATTTTTGTGTTTTTAGTAGACATGGGGTTTCACCATGTTGGCCAGGCTGGTCGCAAACTCCTGACCTCAGGTGATCTGCCTGCCTCGGCCTCCCAAAGTGCTGGGATTACGGGCATGAGACACGGTACCTGGTCTAGTTTAGTTTTGTTTTTTAAAGCTGATGTGCAGCCAGGGCTGAGAACCCTGACTATTGCTTATCTCCATAACTGGCATAGACAATCTATCATGACCTGAAAAACTGATATAAAACCCCGGGTCTATAGAGAGGTTAAATTTCTTATTCAGAGGTAAGGAAAAAGAGCAATGAAAATAAAGGATGAGACGGATGGGGAAACATTCCATAGACTAGAATCAAAAGGCATTGATACTGGATTAATTAAGAGGAATATAAGAGAATGTGAAGTCATGGAAAAGCTTAGGTTTGGAACCAAGTCAGAGAAGGTAGAAACAGGAATTTTAATATCTGTTTTGGAGTATTAGGATTGAGCTTCCCTTAAAACATTCACGTTGAGAGGTCCAGTGTATTGTTGTAAGAGTGGGTCTGTAACTTAAAAAAGAGGTCGTAGCTAACAACTGGAGTGTTTTCTAAATAAAAATAGTTAAAGGTGTGAAAAATGGATGGGGTTACTGAGGGAGAGTGTAGACTGAGAGATGAGCCAACGGGAAAGTCTTAGGAGTGTGCATATTAAAGAAATAAGTGGGAGAAGAGAAGCCCATGAAGGGCACTCAAAAGAGCAAATAGTGAGGGAGGAGAAGCAGGACTCAAGGGAGAAGACCATTTCATGAAAGAGGTCAGAAGTGTCAGATGCTATGGAGAGGTGGAACAGCATGAGGATGGAGAACGCACACCTGGAATGGTAATTAGAAGGTGACGAGTGACCTCTGCAGCGGCAGATTCTGTTCTTGTGGCTGATATTACACTGTAATTCAATGAATGTGAGAAAAGAAAGAGGATTTCTCTTTAACCCTATTGCATTTTGAAAGACTTTACGAGAAAGATTCCATTTATAGAACTTTCTGGGACACCTTCCTCACTAAACAATTATCTCTTTAAATGTAAATATCAGGTCACTATTTTACTGATCCTTGAAAGAACCAGACTAAAATTGCTTGTTCTCTTGATTAGGCAATTTCTCTAGGCTTGCTCCTTTCTCTAAACTCTATCAACGCTCTACCCCTACCCCTAGCCCACCCCCCTACCTCCAATATGGCTTCATTGATCTCCTTTATCTGCAGCCTCTCAAGACTGATTCCTGCTCTTCCATTTGAGTCACAACCTTGATAAGTTTATGAATAATTAGGTAATTCTGATAAATGTTGATGTGAAGATATATATATGTATACATATACTAGAAATATACTATTCTGTGGAGTTAGGATGCCTGGTGCTTGAGCAGTATTGGGAAGGAAGAGAAGGAGTTTGGTGTATAAGGTGTGGCAAGGCATTCTCAGAAAACAACAAGAGTGCAAAGTAACAGAACCTTTAAATAACTTTGGAACTAAAGAACTATAAATAGCCCCAATATGACATCAGAACATATAAGACATGCAGAAATTCCTGAAGAAGACTGAGAAAAAATGACCAGAGAAGGAGAAAAAGATGACCATAATGTCACAAAGGCCAAAGGAGGTTTCGAGAACTGAAGTGTGATGGGCAGTGTGCAGATCTCAGAGAGGTCCCATATGTTTACACTTAGGAGACTCCTGGTGGCCTTATCAAGAGTTATTTTCAGTAGAGTAGTAGAAGTGGATATCAAATTCCATAGTTATTTCTAGACTTCACTATGGTTCCCTTATGTACCATTTCTACATATTGTGACCTGGCTTATTTTTTCTTAGGGCATACTAACAATACTTGTATGCCCTAAGAAAAATAGAAGAAAATAACAAAGTATGTTTTTATGACCACCATCCTCCTACAAACCTTCCATTTTTCCTCTGGATACCTAGTGTTTTCACTTACTGGGATTCTTATACAAGTGATTTGACTTACAAATGATTTCATAGTTTGAGTTTAAAAGATAGCTTCCAAGACAACTTGGTGTTAAAAGAAAAACCTCCAGAATTACAGAACTAGACAAGTGAATGAAAATGTTCTTTTGTTAAAGAAAATGCAATAAGAGAATTGGGCATTTGTCAAACTTTATTTCTAGTATTATGTGGGATTCAGCAAAAAAACTGATTTTCCACCAGCCTTTGAAGAAGGAAGAAGCCATTTTAGGTTTCATCAAGTATGGTTGAATGCCCCAGGGGCAAATGCTATATTGCCCTTATCTGACTGGCCACAATCTTGTATCCAGATGTTAAAGATTTTCAGAACACTGAGCCCTTATATAGTCTTCTTCTATAAACTTGTGGCTTCTTACAGGAAAATTATTAAAGTATCTATTAGATATAGATTATACCTGCCATTTTGTGATTATTGAGCTAAGTGATTAAATTTTTTTCACTTTTCTGTATGTTATCCTTCAATAAAATTGTATATTTTTTGATTATCTTTTGTTTTCCTATTCTGATCTTGATAGTAGAAGGCCCAGAAAATTCAACTATTTGATAGTAGAAAGCCCAGGAAACACAACTATTCTTCACAACCCAGTTATCTTTTATCACCACTCAAACTTTAAGTCTCTCTGTGGTAACATAATTTGGTCACAAAGTAATTAGAGCAAAAATAATTTGGTCAATACACATTTTGATCAAAAAACTGATCTCTGAAATGAACAAAATCCCTACTTTCCGGATTTTTGGGTGTACTATTGGGTTGTTTGTATATGTCTTTATTTTTTCCATTTTTCAAAATTTGAGAAAATAGTTCTTCCTTTGTACCTTCAAATACATAATTTACTTTCAGTCTATCATTACTTTAGTACTTAAAATAAGGACAGTATAGCAACTTCAGTTTATCCACAATAGAAGATGGTTGGATCAAGCAACTATTGACTCATTTGCTTTTTAGTCAAATTGTTTATGACCAAATAATTTTCTGCCAAATTAATCATATCTCTCTTTTAACTATATTTTTGGTAGACTCGTTCTCAAACTACTGCACTACTTTTCTGAAGACTTTTGATTTCCTTGCCTATAATATTTTCAACTTTGCCCTGTGGAACTCCTATTCCATCTATATGAAACAATATCTGTCTGCCTCAACTTTTCAATAAATGCATTTTTATTATAAATGAACTTCTTTCTCCTCTAGAAAACCACTTCCCTTGCTGCCATACTGAGCAAACCATTTTAGTATTCCTTTGTATCACAGTCACCACAAAAAGATTTTCCTTAACTCAGTTCCCCATTGCCACTTTCAATGTGGTACTCACCTACTGTTTTATTTATATATATATATGTATGGTTTTTTGTTTTTGTTTGTGTGTGTGTGTGTGTGTGTGTGTGTGTTTTGAGGCATAGTCTTGCTCTTTTGCCCACGCTGGAGTGCAATGGTGCAGTCTTGGCTCACTGCAACCTCCGCCTCCCGGGTTCAAATGATTCTCCTGCCTCAGCCTCCTGAGAAGCTGAGATTACAGGTGCCTGCCACCAAACCTGGCTAATTTTAGTATTTTTAGTAGAGATGGTGTTTTGCCATGTTGGCCAGGCTGGTCTTGAACTCCTGACCTTGGGTGACCCACCCACTTCAGCCTCCCAAAGTGCTGGGATTATAGACATGAGCCACCATGCCTGGCCTCATCTACTTTTTTGTAATCTGAATATCTCATATTTTTCCCTATTGCAGTTACCATAAACTGACTTGCTGGTTATTCCCCCATATTCACAATAGCCCTTGGCACATGGTCCAGTCTTCCCTTTTACTGCATGTTCCTAGATAATTTTAGGTGATTTCATATGCAAGTGGCATATGAAATCACCTAAGTGGCAACCCATCCCAATATTATAGCTTCATAGTTCTTTGATGCCTTCATCTCCACTGACCTTCACATTTATGGAATGGTGACCACACCCCATACATCCCCATCATCCAGACTGCTCTGTGTAATTATATAATCTTAAAGATCAATATCTCACCCTCTTACCACAACTTTCTGGTCTGTTAGTTATCTCATATTCTTATTCTTGTTACCCGTAAGTTCATTCCCTGGAGATCTCAAGTCAATTGATTCTTCCAACCTTTCCTAATCTATTGTCTCCTTTTCACCCTCACTTAGTTCCCTGCTCATCTGAGTCCCATTGTTGATTATGTTAATCACTCAAGGCTCTAACATCAATCATCTTGCTATACCCACTGGGCCATAGCCCAAACGAGAATAAATTCAACTATGCAGTAGAGCTTAGTGGTTATGAGCATGGCTTCTGGAGGCAGACTAACAAAATCCAAATTCCCACCTCCACCTTTTATTACCTTTGTAATTTTAACCTGCATTATATAACCTCACTGTATCTGTTTTCCCCTCCATAATAATGGAACTACCTCATACAGTTGATAAATATTAAGGGTACTAAATCTTTAGTATCTTTGAGCTGTTCAAAAGCTAAGGCACTTTGAATGGTGGTTGACACAAAATAAGTATTCAACAAATGCTAGCTATTTTTTCCTAAGTGATAGTGTCATGTCGTCATTGTACATGTGGGCTCTGTTCTAGACCATCAAATACTAACATTGATATTGGGCTACTTATTAATCTCTTTGTGCCTCATTGATAATTGGAAGTAATAGTCTATCTCATACGATACGTGAGGATTAAAAGAAATAATTCATGTAAAGCACTTATAAGAGTACTTGGCTCACAGTAAGCATTCAATAAATATTAGTTGTTATTACTACTATCATTCTGCATGCCTACAATATCAGGTCGTTGATAACTGCTGGAAAAAATTACATAACCAGGCAGACTGATATTTGTGGATTTCAAATCTAGCTGGCCCCCAGTACCACTAAACGTTCCACCTTCTCTCATTCTTCTAAGGATTACTCTGGAAGATCAACCAGAATATTGAGGTATTCAAACATCAATTACTTTAACATCTGATCTTTCCCACAAAAGTATCCATACATGATCCTACATTAATTTTATTCCTTCTTGATGTAGAAGTTCAGGTCTTCTTCCACTTATTTAAGCCTACAACTTAATGATCTTCACTGCATCCTCTCTCACCTTTTCTGGGTCCATGTTTATTTGGCTATTATTTTCTCTTCTGTATTTTCAAGCCTTCTCCCTCAAGTAGCTCTGATGAACACGTACAAGCTTCTACCATTCTAAAACTGTCTCTAACCTTGCTTCCTTGCCAACCCTACACATCTAGTTAGTGGGAAGTACATATTTCCCATTCCTCGTGTTTTCGTGGGCTTCTCTCTGCCCTTCAGTATGTCAAGGAAGAAGGAGTAGGTTTTCAGTATTGTGCATCAGGAAGGGAGTTGATCCAGCCTAATTTGGCCCCTTCCCCCCACCTCTTGAAAGCCAGCCTATTTATGGGAAACAAATATCCTTTGCTCTCACTTCCTTTCAGATTCACAGGGACAGGCCTAGTTTTCCTCCGCTGTCTGCGACTAGGAGGTAGATTTAATGATGGAACTAAATAGAAGCAAGTTCATTATTGATTCAGATGTAAACTTCCAATTCAGCTTTCATTACGAATTATGAGATAGAAGTATGTTTTTATCTCCATCTATCTGTCTTTTTTATTTTTCTCTCCACTGGTTCTGAAATCAGACAGGAAAAAGGGGGTTTATGTATTGGGCTCTAACACCTCTCTTTCCCGTCTTAGCCAAGTTTCCACCCTGACTCTTCCATAACAGTACTTAGGCAAATATCATGTCTCACTTTTGCCATTAACTATATTAATGTGTCAGGTGCTGCTGAATATACCAATAAATGTATCTTCAGTTTTATCATTTGGGATGTAGCAAGTTCAGTTTTTAATTGTCATGAGTATTCATTAATTAAAAGAAACATTGTTAATTAGATCAAGAATGAGATGTCGAAGACATTTGTATTTTCATAAACATCCCTTCATCTCATAAAATGATTACAAAACAATGTGTAACAGGAAGTTGAACAGGGTTTCTGTTATTTCAGAATTTCAGCTGGTGTTTCAAAGATGAAAATACTAAGGAGATGACAAGTACCCACTTATTCCTCTCTTCATTATTCTTTCTCTGGCATGACAAATAGATGGCCTAACAAGTGTCCATAAGGACCCATGAAGCCTTGCTTGACTTCCTGTGAGAGGGCCTTGCATCTGAATTGTCTCTTCCACCTCCAGATCTCTGAAGAAACTGAGAAGCTAATTCCCACAAAGTATTAAAGGCTAATAATGCTGAATATGTTGTCTAGTAGTTGCTTTCAAGTAAACAGAACTCTTAAAATACAATTTCACTGATAATCCAGGAAAATATTCTTAAAGTAGGTCCTTTCTCAGCTCCCTTGAAACCGTCCATAAATGGAAAGCATGGTTTTGAAGACAGCCAGAGCTAAGTTTGAAATGTAGTTGCATCCTATATCTATTGCGTAACTTGGTTTCATTTGGGGCACACTGTTAGCTTTCCCCTTTGCCTTTTCTTGGTATATAAGATTTGTCCTTCAAAAAAAAAGCCACATAAAATATATTTGGGCAAATATAGACATAAGTTACTAAAAAATTATTGTTGTTTTAAAAATAATTTTGTTTTACTTACAATCTTGTTTCATTAAAAAAAAAGAGTGAATAATTGGAATGAAAATAAAAGCTGCCTATCTTGTTTTGTATCCAAAATTATTATAAATCAGAATTAGGACATGTACATAAACCATTCATTTATTAGTTAATCAACATTACTTGAGAGCCTACTTTGGTATGAAATACTGGAGGTATCAAAATGGCGTGATTGTTCTTTATGAATTCACCTACCTTAGAGGGAGGTAGCTATAACCATACAACCAATAGCAAATGCTTTATTAAGACATAGGAGGGGGAAAAGGAAAAACTCTGCCTTGAAAAAGCAAGGAAAACTCAAAAATTTTAATATTCAAATAATAGCAAACAAGGAGGTTGATTTTGGTATAGATTACATATAAACAAAAAAAGAGGTAAAATAAATTGAATCATTTCAGTGATGTGAATTTAAGACCAATACAGATGATCATAAGTTAACTTATGTACATAGAACATAAATATAAATAACATCATTTACGTATTACAAATACAACAAAATTACATTATTTTAGGGCATTGACATTTATTTAATGGGATGTTAGAACAGAAATTATATGCATACATATGTGTACATGAATTAATTTAAAAGCTAATGGAAAATATTGCTGAATAAACTTGAGAAAAAACTCTGAAATTCAAGCCCTTAAGGGGATGACTAATTAGGAATGCTTTTCCTTATATAAGCACCTTGTAGATGTAACTTTTCTCTAAACTCAGAAAAAAAATTTTTTGGCAAGAGTTTCTTCTCAGCATAATACTAACTACTGAGATATGCAGCTTATTTATTTTACACTCAGAGATATTCACAAATTAAAAGTTAAAGAAAGATTCTTTTCCCTTTCTCCCTTCTCCACATCTTCATTTTCTCATCTTTTATTTTACTGTCTCTTGTGATACTTTGTGAATAACATAAGTCATTGCTGAGTAAAATATTTACAACTGTCAAAAGATACAGTAGATAGAGACAGCAATTGACAAGATTATTAGTTTTACAGAAAACCTGTCTGCCATTTTACACTAAAATATTTAAAATCATATCACACCAAAATGAAATCAATTTTATATTTTTTAAATAAAAAATTGGAATTCCTCTTTGGTGTTGTTTGCTTTGTGACTGTAACAAATACGCAATATAATAAGCAAACTTTCTGTGTCTTCTAAAATATTTACATATGTTATATCGCATAAAATCCAAAAATCATAGATTATTTCTTGTGTTGGACTATACTTTGATCTCAGAAGTTAAATACTCATGATCTTAACAGTGATCTTAATGACCACATGAGTCACATTAGTCAATGTTTGAGTATCTTAACCATTGACTCAGTTAAGAGCTTATTTTAAGAAAACATTTGGGAGTATAATCTCTCTCCTTAAGTCTCTAGTTTTAGTATAAAGGGCATAGTGTATTTCATTATAGGGTTCACAGAGTAGGGAGGGTAATAAAGAGAAAGATTAAAGGAAGAAGACAATGGATTAGACTAGAGCCTGAAATTTTAAAATCTGGCTGCCAGATACTCAACAGAAAGATTATGAAGTTTTTCAATCCAAAGGAGTGGATTAAATATCAGAGACACTGGGATATCTATATAAAGTTATTCTTCTAATCTCATCGAAGAGCTAGGACAAATCATAACCTGACAAACTTCACAAACTCATTATTTATCAGTTATAGATAATAGCATCTAACTCATGACTGGGCTCAATCCAAAATATTTCTGGAGTGTCCCCAAAATAGAAAAATAGCCATAATAGTAATAGAAATAAAAATTTAAATCTACAAAACTATTACAGCCCCATTTCTTTCATTAAATCTAGTTAAAGAAATGACCTAACTGCTTGTGTTTCTAAGATTTGGATTTCACTATAATATAAATTTAATTAGTGATAAAAAAAGGAACCACCAAAAGCTTAGTCTCTTCTAACCAATGAAGAAAATGATAGAATCGATTGCAATTAACTTGACAATAACTGTAGGATTTTTTTGTTTCTTTGTTTGTTTTGAGACAGGGTCTTGCTTAGTAGCCCAGGCTGGAGTATGGTGGCGCGATCATGGCTCACTGCAGCCTCGACCTCCTGGGCTTAAGCAAGCCTCCCACTCAGCCTCCCAAGGCACGCACTACCATGCCTGGATAATTGTTTTTTTTGTAGAGATGGTGTTTTGCCATGTTGCCCAGGCAGGTCTTGAACTCCTGGTCTTAAGTGATCTGCCTGCCTCGGCCTCCCAAAGTGCTGGGGATTACAGGCTTGAGACACTGTGCTGGGCCAATAGGAGTTTTATATGAAACCAATAGAAATTTGCAAATACTAACTAACTTTCAATTGCCTTGTATAAATTGTTTGCATACAATGCAATTTAAAATATGGTGTTCTGGGGTAAGTGGAGGAACATTTTACACTGAGGTAAGAAATGGAAGCTACATTTGTTATGTACTTTGTTCTAATTCTTTTCTGGTTTTTGAATATTTTATTAAGACTGTATTTGAAATTTTATATATGTTTGTATTTGTGTGTGTATATATGCATATACAACATGTACACATGTATATACATATGTATACATACAAAGGTATACATATACATATATACACATATACAAAATATATTCGGTCTTTTCAATACCTAATAACTATCTCTACCGCATACTGAATACATTAATTTTAAGAAGGCACCCAATCTACTAAATGAAAATACAATGATCCTGAGTTTGATGTCCAAATTTTGTTTTCAATTTAAAAAAGAGAAAGAACCAAAGAAAATTAGGAGATTCAGCTTTAAAGACAGATAGGCCTAAAATGATAAGGTTTACTTAATTGTCTGAAGGCTGGATTTGAAATCTGGTATGCCAATGATTATGTATAGCACATTAAAACAAATGTTAAAACTTATTTGAGCAAGTTTAACAAGAGCAGCAGAGTTTTCACACAGTACATGAATGGAGTCTACTCAGAGGTGAAATAACAGCGAAACTAACGAAGCTTAAGCTTTGGGGCCCCTTGCTTTCATAGGCCCCGTCCAAGGCACAGGGTAGGACTCTGGTAATGTGCTCATGTGGTCATGCTTTTGTAAAATTTGCAAAAGTCAGATATCAGTGAATGCCACTGTCTCTTCATACTCTGACATCCTCTATCACACTTCCCCATGGGTTGGTTGGTATGAGAGTGGCTGTGGGCATGTTGGGATCAGGCTGTGAAAAAGATGAGGTGGGTACATCTTTAATCTAGGTTTAAATATATTTATGTGGGGTTTCTTTCACTTCCACATTTAGTTAATATTTGTTAGCAATCCCAATACAGAAATATCTCCCAGGAATATTCCTACCACCCACTGTGTGGATAGGAGGCACCCTGAATGAAGGAGCAGGGCCAGGGGCTTCATTGCAATAGGAACTTGCTAAAGTGCCTCACCACGAAAGTTTGTGAGTAGTGGGGAAGAAGTGAGGTTTAAAATGTACCCAGCCCAAAGCTAGTCTCTAAAAAACTATTCCGACATTCAGATGTGTAAATCATAAATGGGGAATCCAATTCTTACAATTTTCTATACAAAATGGAAGACTCTCCTTTCAAAAATATACTCAACATAACGCATTATACAACACTTTTATAGTAATGAAAATTTAGATCAATGTTGTCAGAACAAAAGGGTAAATAATCCATCTCTTCTCACTTCAGAAAGTATAATAATATTATTGTCAAAAAAGAAGCAATCAAAGAGTATGAAGTCAAAATATAGAAAACAAATGCTCCAGAGCTGTGCCAGGCAGTTCATTAAAGCACTATGCTATATTTTTAGATTTCTAAGATGTTGGGTAGTATCAGACCATTAAAATTTGAAATGTGCTTGAAATGATTTCCTTTCTCATTATAAAAATTATTGCCAGTTGTGGTGAATCATGCCTGTAATCTCAGCACTTTGGGAAGCTGAGGCAGGAGGATTACTTGAGGCCAGGAGTTTGAGAGCAGCCTGGGCAACACAGCACTACCCTAACTCTACAAAAAATGTGAACAAACCTAGCCAGGTGTGGTGGCACCTGCCTGTAGTCTTAGCTACTTGAGGCTGCAGTAGGAGAGCACTTGAGCCCACGAATTCAAGCTGTGATCATGCCACTGCACTCCAGCCTGAGTGACAGAGCGAGACTCTGTCTCTAAAGAAGAAAGAAATAATGAACTTATCCTCTTGTATTTGAAACTTGGCATATTTTATCCTTAAAGGTGTACTCCCCAAATTGTATAAGCTTCAGGCCCATAACACATGGATCTGCCCCCAGTCATACATAAGGGGGAGGTTTATAATGTGTTTTGCTAAATAATTTATTTTAAAATGCTGCACACTTAAAAGCAAAAAATACATAAGGGAAAGAGCTAAGGCACTTTTCTACCTAAGTGGCTCTCTTTTAATTAATTTTTATTTTATTCTTACCTCTTTCGGAAATCGTTGCCTCTTTCTTAGATGTGAGGTAGTTAAAAGACGGCAAGAGTTAAAAGTTAAAAGAAGAGCAGAAAAGGAATTCATTCGAGAACACAAGATTTTTTTTTTTTAAAACCACTTCACTCTGTCTCTTCAAAGAGAACTGACAATGGATAATAATGCCATCCCTTTCATATATTACAGGATAATAAAAACTACAGTGTTAAAGAGGGAGGAAATAAAATGTAAAAGTTAATAGGTAATTCATTCTCCATGCTAGTTCAGTCCTTGGCCTTTCTGCACAGAGACTGCCAATAGTAACAAATTATGTGATGATTCTGTGATGTGAGCTGTTCACTTGGGATTAAAAATAAATGTCCAAACTTGAGGGCCTGCCTCTTAAACTATGGATCCAAAGATCGTAAGTCAGATCTCTATGTAATCTTGAAAGAATAAATCTACAAAGGGTCCAAAGGGGGAAAAAAAAGAGTCCCAAACAACATTTTAGTCACCAGAAAGATAATTTCTGCTTTATAGAATATTCTGAAAATAGATACAATAGATTGCTTTGAGCAATTCACCAGAAGGTACCATAGATATCTAAATTACATTCTGGCTTTCTTTATGCTTCTATATACAGGCCCTAGTTTTTATCTTTGTACATGAACTCACTTAGAATCGATGTTTCTTATAAGTACCAAACCATTTCAGAGAAAAAGATAAAAGGGAATTCAATGAAAAACCAGTGAATAACCTTTAAAGAAGGATGGCTGGACAGTCATAAAAGTAGGATAAAGTTCCTTCCATGTCGGGTTTATTTAGGTGAACCAGGTGTAGATCGCAGATGTAGATGACTAACTCAGGTTTATTTTGTGACCATGGTTTACTGAGGATGCCTCATCTTTACAGAATGTATTCAAACTATTTGTGTGACCTTGAGCAGTTTGCTTCATCTTTTAGTCTTAATTTCTTTAATCGGTTAAAAGAGAACGCTGGAAAGATCATCCTAAAGATCCCATGCTGCTCTAGCACATTTCGATGAGTGGCGCCTCTGTCAGTGTGAGCTCCTATTGTTAAATTTTTCTGCGTGAAAACATTCATACAAACTACTGGGGAGTTAGCAAAAGCAAATATAAGATCCTTCATGTAAAACATATGAATCCACTTCCCAAACCATACATCCATAACTCTGTCTTATTACCAGACCTTTCCAGCTCCTGAATAAGTTTGCTAAATAAGTGGCAGGGAATGTAAGAATTAAGAATTGGTTTTGGAGAATGCTGTGTTAATAATTGATGCTAAATAGCAGTGACCCTAAGCAAAATGACACAACTGATACATTTCTTCTGCATGTCCTCTTAATATTCTTTTTAGTGCCATAAATACCTACTTTCCTCCTCAGACATCCCATGAATGCATTACACCCTTCAGCATCCCTGGATCTCTTTCTTACCAACTTTATGTCCATTCGAGTCTTTATACTCTAGGTATTGCCTCAGGTCTCTGAATGTACTTTTCTCTCCCATTCTTATCAGAAGCTGTTCACAATGTATCAATTTTCACTAAGACATACTATTAAGGACAACCTGAAAGCTAAAATATCTCCTTTCTAAAAATAATCTAAATTAGTTATCTAAATTTAATAGGAGAAAGAAATACATCTTTAATGGTAAAGTAACAGTAAAATTCAAAGTATTAGCAAAAAGCTTGTAACATATTTCTCCTTTTCTGTGAGAGGCAGAGGGGAGGCTTCTAAATTTCCACAATATGACAAGTCACCAGAAGTCACCTACCTCATATATATATATATATATATATATATATAGAGAGAGAGAGAGAGAGAGAGAGAGAGAGAGAGAGAGAGAGAGAGAGAGAGAGAGAGAGAGAGAGAGAGAGAGAGAGAGAGAGACAGAGAGACAGAGAGAGAGAGAGAGAGAATCTTATGATAAATTTCTCTAGGATACAAAGTCAGACTGTATCAGTATGCTCATATTAAGGAGCAGAGACAGATCAGACTGAATAGCAGAGTGAAGTCAGATTATAAAATTTTGAACACTTATGCTGAAAAATATGGATTTTATCCTATGGATAACAGGGTAGCTTTGGAGGCTTAGAAACTGCAAAGATAAATGAAATAACAATGCTCTTTTAGAAAGATTTACCTGATGGTGGTAAATATACTGGGTTAAAGGACAAAAGACTTAAAAAGAAAATCATTTTAGAGACTATTACAATTGCTCAGGGTTCAGGAAATAAATATGAAGGGACTGATTTGAAAGACACCTGGAATGATGAACTGAAAGATGATAGCAAAAAATGAAGAAGAGTCAACTACTTCAAAACCCTGGTTAACTGGGGATAGTTTAGAATCGTGGATTGTTTAATGTAATGTCTGATTTGGAAAATAGAAACACACACACACACACACAGAAAAAAAAAAAAAGCTTGAAAAATTTCACAAAGAACACGTGAACGCTCAAACTCAGGTTGCATCAAACCACAAAGATCATAAATATAATATTCAGTGCAGTGAAGATAAGGGTACTATTGGCAACCATAAGTATCAAGGCATACATCCTTTTGCATATATATCATGGAAATACAAAAGACGGAAAAAAGATCCAACTAAGAACTAGAAAGGAACAAAATCAATGTTTTCCAAGTCAGAAAAGTGGTTTTGAGATAAGGTCTATAAGGTCCAAATATGTGCTCCAGAAAATCATTGCAGGTACATCTTAACATTACTCTTGAGTTTCCCTGTCACCCCAAAGATACTTTTCAAATATACCAAATATACAAAGACATATGACACATAGATACACATACCCACACATACGCAATGTGCAATGCAGTACCCACACATTAGGCAACGGTATAGCCTCTCCAAAGGTACTTTCCAAATATACTAAATATACAAAGACATATGACACATAGATACACATACCCACACATATGCGCACACGTTGGCAGGTGCACATGGTAAGGCTGCCATTTTTCTAGGGCTTCATCATCTCAAAGTAAAAGTGAATAATCACATATTGAGCACTTGACATGCATAAGATCTCTCCACCTAGATACTCAAAAGATACAGTTGAAAGCAATAAATGATTTGGAATAATTAATTTTTTTTTTTTTTTTTTTTTGAGTCAGAGTCTTGCTCTTTCACCCAGGCTGGAGTGCAGTGGTGCGATCTCAGCTCACTGCAACCTCTGCCTCCCGGGTTCTCCTGCCTCAGCCTCCAAGTAGATGGGATTACAGGCCTCTGCCACCACATCCAACTATTTTTTTTTGTATTTTCAATAGATACGGGGTTTCACCACATTGGCCAGGCTGGTTTCAAACTCCTGACCTCAAGTGATCTGCCATCCTTGGCCTCCCGAAGTGCTAGGATTACAGGCGTGAGCCACCACACCCGGTCAAAATTTTCCTAATTTAAATATTTTTCACCTTATAAGATTTGCATCCTGGAAATTAAAATAAGTTTTTAAAAAAGGATTTGTCTTATAAAACTGTTTTTCATATCAACAGACTACCAATTAATTACGGGTATGTCAAGTTTATCTATTTATTTTATTATTATTATTATTATTATTTTGAGATGGAGGCTCGCTCTGTCACCCAGGCTGGAGTGCAGTGGCGCTATCTCAGCTCACTACAAGCTCCGCCTCCCAGGTTCACGCCATTCCCCTGCCTCAGTCTCCCGAGTAGCTGGGACCACAGGCGCCTGCCACCACGCCTGGCTAATTTTTTGTATTTTTGGTAGAGACGGGTTTTCACCGTGTTAGCCAGGATGGTCTCAATCTCCTGACCTCGGGATCCACCCGCCTTGGCCTCCCAAAATGCTGGAATTACAGGTGTGAGCCACTGCGCCTGGCCAAGTTTAATTTTTAAAATTAAGACAGTCTTTCTCTATACAAATATGATTTAATATCATTTGGGAAAAAAGTAGCTGAAACCATTTTGGCTTCCTCAAAAATATAATTCAAAGTAAAATTTTATCAGTATTAAACACAGTATAGGGTCTTTTCAAAATAATAAATAAAATAGTTATTTCAGTAATATTTTCACTACTTTAGTGGGGAGTGAGGAAAAATATCAAAAATCTATCATATAAATTATGACATGAAAATTATTTCCATTATATACATGTAACAATTTTAATTGAAGTAAATTTGTTTCTACTTTGGTTTTAATTTCAATATGTGTAAACTCTTAAATGCCACTCTAAAATAAAATAGACATAGTTATACTGAGTTATATGTATATTTTATGTTTATTTACCTTTTTTATTATCACATTAAAATGAAAAACAGGGTAACATTTTCACTAATAAGATAACTATTACCGTGTGTAATTCTACGTAATAACTAATATTTCCAAAGTAACCTTTTATAATTTGGATCTTGAATTTTACATTTGTCTGTAATTTTTCTAATCTCCAAGAAGACTCTCAAAAATTCTGGCAATATTTTACAGGCATCTTTTACTAAATCCAACAATAAGCCTTTGCATATATCCACCAGTAGGTGGAGCAGACAACATAATTTATTACCTAAGAACAAGGGCAGGGGAATGAAAGTCAGTTTATTTGGAATAAAACAAATCTGCAAATGAGATTTTCTTCAAAGGAAATATGTCTTATATGTGTTAGATTTAGTTTGACTAGTTGCTGAATCAAAATAAATAACTTTATTAAGTAACCGATCTTTAGAGAAAGATAAATTAAATTTACAAATGGACGCAATATTTGCATTTTACTTTATCCAAATCAACCAAAATTAGCCTTCCTTTCATAAAACTTTTACAGGGACAAAGATTTTTTGATGTGTTCATTTAATAAGGGTGCTAAACCCAATCCTGTTTTACAGGTGATGGGGTGCATACCAAATAGTATTTTCTGGGAAATATAATTGACTAATCCTATTATGTCTGCAGCAACAAATTAACCTTATTACTATTAGTAAATGGTGATTGATTATTTATGCAAATAAGTTTCCATATTCAGCTTTCTGATTGAAATAAACATATACAAAAGGTGTTTTAATATGACTCGAACTTTTTAATTAATAAAACCCTGAGGGGTCTATTAATTCACTCATTGCAATATTAGTTATTTACTTGTGTAATTTCTATTAGCACTAACATATTTGCTTGAATAAAGATGAGATAATTAATACCATCAAAAATTAGTAATAGCTTTTGGAAATATTTTAAGGTATACATTGAATTTGTACTAAATATAAGCTTAAACCTGACTTTAAAACTTCGCAATCAGCATATGAGTATATGAGTATATCAGCATAATCATCCTACAATTACTAATATATTAAAAAACTCATAATCTTACACCATCTATATCTGAACTCACAAATACAATTTTGACTTGCAAAATTATCTTCTATGAAGCACTATCAAAATTAATGTTTTATTTCTACTCATCTAAAGTAAGCTATTAGAACAATGAAAATGTAATGTAAAAATTACTATTCTATAAACCATACTAACATCATTCCTAATCACCAATCGCCAATATAAATCATCAATATAAATAATGTCCCCCTCTTTGCTAAAAATGCTATTAGATTTATTCCTTTTAAGCAGATCAATAAAGCTTTTCCTATCCTGATATACTTTTTATAAAATTATTCAAACTTGAATATTTACTTGGAGAATTTTCAAATATCTGCAGGCACTGAACGTTAAAATTGATACAAATCTTTTAAAATAAATATTATTAATTCTTATTTGGATTTTATTTGTACTTAAAGGTCTATAAATATAATTTGAAATCAAAATCTTAAAACACACAATGAAATTAATTTGTAAACAACTAAGTAAGGAATATTTTAAAATCTGCAGCTTAATTTCTCCCCAATAGCCCAGACATGCTATAAAAATTACTAACAACACTCAGATTGAAATATGTGTCTTTTATTCTCTGAATCTTCCTTAGGCTCAGGAAGGAAGGTTATGTTATTTTTTATTAAAATAAAAGAGCACATCAGCAAAATCATAAGTATAAATGGTTATTAATTTCAGTGAGATCGCCTATATAAGGAGTAGTGAAAAGCTGGCAATTTCCATCTACAAAAAAATTGACATTAGACTGAAATTAGGCTTAGCGCTTTTTTCGGTTAAAGATTAAATAGTATATATTTATATATACTAAAGTCCTAGCACACTACTATTAGATGGCAGGTACTCAAAAATATTATTGGAAGTGATTAACTGGTGAATTTAAGATTCATGTTTATTGTATTCATTAAATCTTAGTTTTGCATGCTTTTGTTTAGATGGAGACAGTTTGTATTAACAGTTGTGACTTGTAGTATGTTTTAAAGTTCAACTTTTTTATATCATGATGAAAAAATACTGATTAAAAGCTAAGTAAAGCAAATTTGTTGGGATATAAGGAATAGAACATATGAACTTTCCAGTATCATTCTGTCAGTACAACTAATCCCTTGAACAAAATAAACAGATGAGACTAAGATGACACTGCTATTCTATTTTATCACCACACACACAAAAAATTTGTCTTGGAAACAAAAGTGGCTCTATAGGTTCAAAGGGTTGTCTTTTCATCTCTAGTTACCTGTGATCAAATATTAAGATCACTATGATGAAGTTTACCAACTGACCAGGTCCAAATGAAAATCCCTGTTATTTTTGTAATATTTCTCTCCAAGAGAAGCGATTTGAGAATACAGTTTCACCTGTAATGTCCTCAGGTCTGTGAAGTCAAGTGTCAAATGGAGGTGGGGGACACCAGTATAGAGATTTCTAACTAATTTTTTTTTTAATAACTAAAGGAAAGCCAAGAAAAGAATTGAGAAAATGAATGCTTCCAATTGGTAAGATTAATAGAAGAAAATTAAAGAAGAAAACATTAGGTTTACCTGTGGTTAAATTCTAATAATATGATTGATACCATTTACTGAATGCCCTCTAAGGGTCTGGCACTGTTTTAAATACATGACATTTAATCCTCATAACATTCTTCCAAGGTGGATTTCATTATCCCACAAATGCAGAGCGAAGAAAAGGCTCAGAAAACTGAAGGTAATCTCCTAATATATTACCCTTAGTGGGAGAGCTGGGATGTCAACTCAGCTCTGTCTGATGACAATACTTGGGTTCTTTCAACCTTGCCATAGTGCCTCAAAAACAATTATTTTATTGGATGCCAAGGAGTTTTGGAGACTACGGATCACTAAAGTAAAGTTTACACACATTGATATTATCAGCAACCTATATGGTATAAAGAAGGAGAAAAACGCATTGACAGCTTGTATTTGTTAATACAAATATACTTAAAACACAACGGTAATATCTGAAAATCCATTAAGGTCTATGATTCAAGTGTTTTAGTCAGGTTTGTGAAAATTCTTTGTCAAATCAGATGCTTAATTTAAAAAATGAAATGAAATTAAATTAGTTAAAGAAATAATGCATAGAAAGTCTCTACAATACTGTTTGGCACATGATAAGCACTCCATAGATATTTGCTGTCAGATTATTTTTATTAGTTAAAAAAAAAACTGAGTCTTCACGGACTTTCTAAATCATTTCACTAGATACTCAGTATCTCAACAACCTTGAATAAAACAGAATTAACAAATGTTCAGTTAAATACAATTTCACTATTTTAGGCCAGGTGTGGTGGCTCACGCCTTTAATCCCAGCATTTTGGGAGGCCGAGGTGGGGGGATCATTTGAGGTCAGGAGATCAAGAACAGCCTGACCAACATGGTGAAACCCCATCTCTATTAAAATACAAAAATTAGCCTGGCGTGGTGGCAGGTGCCTGTAATCTCAGCTACTCTGGAGGCTGAGGCAGGAGAATTTCTTGAATCCAGGAGGCGTAGGTTGCAGTGAGCCAAGCTCACGCCACTGTACTGCAGCCTGGGCAACAGGGTGAGACTCTTTTTCGCTCCCTCTTAAAAAAAAAAAAAGATCTCACTATTTAAAAAAATGCTTTCTGTATTACAATACCCATCATAAGTATACTTAGCACGACTAGAACTCATATTAAGAAAGATTCAGAGTATAAAGATGTTCAGAGTTACTATGATTAACAAATGTATTGTAAAAAATAAAATATCAGATTTAAAGAAATAAGGGTATTAATAGTACTCTTAGTTTAATGAAAGTTGAAATTACTAATAACTAAAGTTAAAAAATTGCTGCGAAAAGGAATTTTTTTATTTGAAATTCTATATAAAAATGTAGCACTTCAATTACACAACTAAAACTGTTACTACTATAGATTTTAATGAAAAGTTAAAATATTTTGACTTTCAATTTTTAAAAGGATCTTTAAATTATTGCCTAAGTATTTGAAGTCCAGTGACCTTAGAGTGCCGAGTGCCATGTCTATTTCTACCAGCTTTGTATTTCTAACTCAGCCAGGTAACACCTCTGAGTTTGTTTCCTTACCTGTCACATGAAGATAACTCAGCTACACAAATCCAAGTAAATATGAAGAAAGTCACCACGATTAAAAAGTATTGATATTTCGACTACCAAGCAGAGGCTAGATCTATGTTCCAAATGTACATGGCCAGCCCAGGATTTAATATATTTTTTTAATTTGGATGCCTCTAAGGATGACATTCAGTCTTGGGGCTCACCCTTCACCACTGGGACTTGACTTGCCCCTGCCTGGAGACATTCGATTACGTGACTGGCCAAAACTACAACATAGGACTTGAAGGTCTATGAGAAAAAATAAAAACCCAGAAATTACTAGTTTCCTGACTAGCTCCCTAGTAACAAAACACATCTCAACCCCCAAATTCATGCTTTTTTAGAACTGTATTTCTTTTTGGACTATTCCACATGCCATGTATTCTTTCCTAGTAACCAGGACAAAATCCAAAGCATTGACATTTTAGCAAGCATTGTAAAATAAATGTCTAAGTATTCAAAATTTTATGCTTATACTTCTATAAGAAGATGTAATTGCTGAAACAATTTTGTTAAAAGCTTTACCTGAAAACTTCCATCAAAATTTAGAAAGGGTCAAAAAATAGTTTTAATCTCAACATTAGCTCAATTAAAAGAGAAAACATGAAAGCCATTTCAGCCTAATAACTTGTTAGTTCCTGATCAATTCACAACACAACAATAAGCCATTCAGAATGAGTTTTGAAAGCGAGGTTATGCCCTTCGTGTTGTGTTATCACCGTGGCAGATCACACTGCTGACTTGGACCTTTCTGCCAGCATCGCAGCGGCTGCCTCTATGAAGCCGCTGTCACAGACGAGTCATGGTGCCTGCGCGCACCTACACAGAAGCACGAAATTGAACTCTAAGTAGTGTCTTTGTGATATCTTTTCAACAAGTCATGTCCCATTCAGCCTGCTAGTTTATCTCTGTCAGGCTAGGGGCCCAAGTGGCTTACAGGAGCTGTCAGGGACAGGTAGACCAACCTGCTTTGTGCTGAGGAGGTAATGCATCTTTCGGGCTTGGTAATCTCTTTTCTTCTCTTCCCTTTCGAGGTTAGCTTTCTTCTCTTCTCTTTCTTTCATTTCTGCAAACTCCTCCAGTGCCTTCCTGCATCAAAACCATTTGCAGTTATTTATGATACTATGTGTTAACATTTTAATTCTTTCACTGACGATAAATCCGTTTTTTTGAGGGGCAACAATCATCCATATCCATCCAAATCAGTGGTGTAATCTATCTCACCTGCATTTTCTACAAGAATGTTTGCAAAATTTAGAAAGCATTTATGTGATTTTTCGGTGATTAAGTTTTTGAGATCAAATGAGTATATTATAATTAATTCAAAGCTGGGAAAATACTCATATCAAATGCAAAGTAAGTGTCTTACTAAATTATCAGGGTTTTTTGCTTTAAGATGAACTTTTTTGGACATACTTAAATCTCCCAAGAAAGCATCTGAGCTACTGCTTTCCCTTACATTTTAGATTTGTATTTTCAAATCTCTAATCATTTATTTTGCATACTAACTAATGGCCTAATTTAAAAAATGTGACAGGTTTTATACATACACTTAATTTATTGTAGGTTTACTTCAGTTGACAGTTCAAACAATACCAATAAGATTACAAATATTATCTTGCACTTCAAAGGCGGACATTTTGTCCAATTATGTAGATAATTCGAATAAAAGCTAAATTAGGTGAGAAAGTGCAAGTCTTTTCTAAGCATAATAAATTCTATTAAAATAATGAAACTTTTCATTATTTATGTGTATCTAAGAAATATAAACAAAAAAAGCTTTTAAGTATACTATGTGAAAACACCTGCTAAACAGATTATGATATCAAATATGGAGAAAAACAAATCCTTTATTTTCAAGGAAAAACAACTTTTTGTGTTAAAATAATGTTTTGAAATTGTACTATACTTTTTTTAAAGTAGGTATGTAACTTAGTGTCTAGTTATGTAAGTAAAGTTTTAAATAAATTGAGCATTTTTCTCAAAGATATCTGAGGAAAGTAGAGGGAAAAAATTCAAAAAATAAAAGAGATTCTCCTTTCTACTTCAATGTCTAGAAATATTTTTGTTGCAATTTTCTGTTAAAGGCTACCAATACAATACTTCATACAAGGTTACTTATGAAACACACTGACGTTTAAAAATCACCAAGCTATGCTATTGCAGCAGAGCAATTTTTTTCAACATAAGATTAAATTGCAAAATAAATGAATTACTTGGAGTGGCATGGCCCCCATTTTGCCACCCTTCTCTTGAAAATTGCTTATTAATATGAAAAAAGGAGTCAGAAAATAGCCTGTTTTACTTTATGCATAGTATTTTGGGGGCTTCTGCGCCCACAGAGCCAGGCTAGCTGCAGGTTTAGATTGTGTTGGCAAGCTGGTACAATGACCTCTCTGACCTGCATCTCAAGGCTATTATTAATCGCTAAGTAACCTGGTAAAGCCAAACAAATTTGTTTCCATTGAAAGGATCTCTATCTGTGTCTGAGAATTTGTTCTGTACCAAACAAACCTCATTAACTGTGTCCATTTTTGACAAAGAACTAGGAGTTAGAGGGATTGGTGACCTTTCTTTGTCCTTAAACTACAAATTTCAAGGCAGTTACATATGAATGAGAATTTTTGCTAGGAAAAATAACAATCATACGTTACATTAAAAAGTGAATACATTATTTATTTTAATCTTTACTATTGTTATTATGAAAAAAATAAAAATTAACCAGAGAACTACCACTGTAAAGACAATTACTCAGAAATGCATACATCTAATTTTATATTACTCTAAATGTAAGTACAGCAATTTTCTAAGCAATCATAAAAATAAAAAATCTATAGGGAAGTTTGTGCTCTATAAATAATTTAATAAACATGAAAAGGTCTTATATAAGAAGAAAGGCCTAATATAATTGAAAACATATATGAACGGGTAAGGTACAAAGATGTACACAGAACTTGGATACAAAATCAAAAGTGTAAGTTATTTTAAGTAGTAAAAACAGTCCACCTTTAGAATATAGAAATGTAAAATAAAAACAGTATGTATAGAGTGGCATGGCACAGCGAACTAAACCTGTGAGATAATGGAAAAGAATGTTACTATCCAGCGTAAAAAGAAAACACGTAGGAAACACTAAAAACACTCATCTGGTGTAATCTCAAAACACAAAAGTAGTTAATTTAATAAATTCATCCAATTATTGAAAAAAATCAATTCTTAGGTTCCAAATTGATTTCTTGTAATATTTGAGAGTGTGTGGATATACTGAACAAGGCAGTAATATTTTTGTCAAACATTCTTTGTTGAATGATGAAGTAGGAATTGCTAAATAAATTATTCTTGATATATAAATTTTTGTTATATCAGCAGGGTGAAGATATTGCTCAGTGTGCAGGACGCAATAAAAATTATGATCTCACTAAAAATAAAAGGATGGAGACCATTGTAACTAGGATTCCCTACAAAATTATAAAAATTACCTATATTTTTAATGTGGAGGTTTTTAAAATGCAGTACTTCTAAGATATTTAAATAGATTGTTTTTCTGTTTTTACATTTCAGATGTATTTTCTCATTTCTATCCTGAAAGAAAAAAAAATCCTCTGATATATATTGTATAGCTTTTACTAATTACTCTATTTTGCAAATATAGAAACACATAAAGAGATTAAATGACCTACTGTGATTAACAAATAAGTTAATGGCAGAAATGGAATTAGAACCTCTGTGTTTGCAGATTTTCTAACTCCAGACCAGGCTGTCATCTTCCTGACACAAGAAATATTATGCCAAATATATTTTTATTGAATTAGCCATGCATATTTTCTTTTATCTTATAATCCTATCTTCTACCATATAAAGAAATCTGAATAAGTTCCAAGACTTCCTGCCTTGTTTTCAAATCTATAAAACATTTTCTGATATAGTTTTAAAATAAAGATAAAAATTACTGAAACTCTTTAAAAGCTTTACATATTTGAATGTATTTTGCTAATGATATTTATAGGGATAATAAAGTATTTACATATTCTAATAATGATAGCAATAATAATAGACACAATATAGTGGAGTGATTAAGAGCATAGACTCTGTTTTTGTTTTGTTTTGTTTTTTTGAGACGGAGTCTTGCTCTGTCACTCAGGCTGGAGTGCAGTGGCACAATCTCAGCTCACTGCAACCTCTGCCTCCTTGGTTCAAGTAATTCTCCCGCCTCAATCTCCGAAGTAGCTGGGATTACAGGCGCGTGCCACCGCACCAAGCTAATTTTTGTATTTTTCGTAGAGATGGTGTTTCGTCATGTTGGCCACTCCTGACCTCAGGCAATCCACCTGTCTTGGCTTCCCAAAGTTTTGGGATTACAGGCCTGAGCCACAGCACCTGGCCAAGAGCATAGACTCTGAAATGGCACCTGGTTATAACAGCTCTGCTATGCTCCTTACTAGCTGTTTACCCTCTGAGCTGCAATATCCTCATTTGTAAAATGTAAATATATTAGTATTAGCATCTTTTCCATTAAATTATTGTGAGAATGAGATAAGTTAATCAATGTAAAGTGCT
Source organism: Colobus angolensis palliatus (assembly GCF_000951035.1). Classification (NCBI taxonomy): domain Eukaryota; kingdom Metazoa; phylum Chordata; class Mammalia; order Primates; family Cercopithecidae; genus Colobus; species Colobus angolensis. The sequence continues at coordinate 5,033,812 of NW_012121932.1, read as the reverse complement.
CAAAATATTGGCTGGTACACAGTAAGGTTCTATGTAAGTGTTAGCTATTTATTGAACATTTACTATGAGCCAAGTACTAGGCTACATGCTTTACCTACTCAACTGGATATGCTTTCTCTAATTCCCTTGGTTGTCTCCTGCTTTCTCTCTCCTGAGGAGACTGTATTTTATGAATGAAATCCCACAGTGCAGAGCATAGAATATGGCTTCCTAAGAGGTATGGGTTATGGGGTAAATGCTGATAAGTGGAAAATAGGAGACAGAAAAGACTATGCAAATAAATTTCTCCTTTCCCTGTCCTCCACCTACTTATCTGAGGGATGGTTTCTCCTTGCAAAACTGAAGATAACCTGTGTGGCTAAAGACAGCAAGCATGGCCGGGTGCAGTGGCTCACACCTGTAATACCAGCACTTTGGGAGGCCAAGGTGGGCAGATCACCTGAGGTCACGAGTTCGAGATCATCCTGGCCAACATAGCGAAATCATGTCTCTACTAAAAATACAAAAAATTATCCGGGTGTGGTGGTGGGCACCTATAATCCCAGCTACTCAGGAGGCTGAGGCAGGAGAATTGCTTGAATCCGGGAGGCGGAGGTTGCAGTGAGCCGAGATTGCACCACTGCACTCCAGCCTGCGTGACAGGGCAAGATTCCATCCCAAAAAAAAAAAAAAAAAAAAAAGACAACAAGCATGTCTGCTGTGCTAGATCACATCACTATGGGGTTCTCTGTGAAGCAGTGGCCAGGACTGCAGGAGCTCATCATGTCTCATTCCTACCTACAGAACCAAATCCAAAGTTCCAACTGCCAGGAGTGCTGGCTGCTGACTGTTCATAACTATATCTCACTGGAGAAAATCAGTTGCCCTGCCCCAGGTAGATTTTGTTATACTGCCCCCAGCCTGGATTCAATCAATGACTGGGAATTGACAGAGTACATAGGCCCAGAGCGTTTGTCTCGGTTTGGGACCAATATAAAGGGCCTTCCAGATCCCAGAGCTGAGACCTCATGATGCAATTCAACTTCTCCCTCAACCTTCCTCCTCCCTTCTCTTAAAGATGTTGCTCCCCAGTAAATCTCATGCAACAAATCACTGTCTCAGTGATGTTTCCATCTATGACAGTTCCATCTATGACCTCTTTTTTCTAACCCTCATTGAGCTGGTATTGCTATTTTTTGAGCAAGTAAATAATTCTAATGTACAACATTAATGTATAAAAAGAGACTGAAGCTGAAAAGATGCTTAAAAGCTACTTGGCACAATACAACTAGCACACAATACAAACCTACAAGGCCTTTCAGCATTGACCCCTGCTTCCCTCTCCTTCTCACTTCATATCACTCTCTCCCGGAATCACTATGCTTCAGTCACAATGGCTGTATTTCATTTCCTAGCAAACCATTTATTTCTACCTCAAGATCTTCACTTAAATTGTATTTTCTGCCTTGGATTTCCTTTACAGCAATCTGAATTCTCCTTTCACTGTTCTTTTCACTCATAAACACCGTAATTTTGTTTTTCTTCCATATAACTTAATAAAATGTATAATCATACATTTATGGATATATTTGTTTGTTTTATATATGTCTTCCCTACTAGACTGCAAACTCTGTAAAAAATAAAGACTATGTCTATGTTGCCCATGTCCATTTGAATGAATAAGTAAACATTTTTAAAAGACTACTGTCTCCATGTAAGTGTGTAGGTTTATGTATATGAATGATGATATGAACTACAGAGACGTGACTGCAAAAACAAGTATATAATCCTGCTCAATCCCGAGACCAAATGAATGGTAACGATTACTTCCTATCATGTAATAATTCATGTTTTCTTGCATTGCAGATTTTCTTTTCCTTGTTACATTTTTTTCTTTTTAAACTGTTTCTTGATTTTGTCTAATGTCTGTACCAAAGGAGAAAAATAATATATTTCTACAAAATATTTTTGAGGAACAAGAGCACTCTGCTCAAAATTATATTATTTCCACAAGTGATATAAGATAAAATATCCAAACTCATAATCCTAATAATTACATTAATATATAAAAATATGTATGATATATAACATATTATATAAATGACTCAATTATATACAGTTCAATATTTGCTCAGTATACTCATTAAATGCTTCATTCACCATAATGAAAATTATTAATAAGATGGACACATATTATTTTTGCTTTTCTTGCCCATTTCAAAGTATAATACTAAAAACAGAATCTTTAAATTTTTATATTCTCTATTTTTAAGTCAAGAAAAAAACACAAAATCTCCATCCTTTCCTCTAAGAAGGCTTCATAGATCCCCTCAACAAAAATTAAATTTTAGTTGTTCCCACTGTCATAATCTCACTGATTATGAATCCTTTATTTCTCTTTCATATGTCCATTACCTTCTGCAATACATTACAGTTGTAGGTATGCATGCATGACTTGCCAACTCACCCTGCTGAATGCTAAGGCCCTGCTATAGGCTGAATATTAGAGTCCCCTCAAATTCACATGTTGAAGCCTAAATCCTAAATGTGATGGCATTTGGAGGTAGGGCCTTTGGGAGGTAATTCAATTATGGAGGTGGAGCCCCCATTCAATGGGATTAGTGCCATGGGATTAAAAACAGACATGAGAGAGATGCTCTCCCTCTGTGAGGACACAAGGAGAAGACGAAGACGACTGTCTGCAAACGAAGAAGAGTGCCCTTACCAGATGGATATGTTGGCACCTGTCTTGGATTTTCCAGTCTCCAGAACTGTGAGAAACAAATTTCTCTTGTTTAGCCACTCTCTGGAATTCTGCTACAGCAGCCCAAACTGACTAAGACAGGTCCTGAAGGTCAAGAGTACTGTTTATTTATTGATGTGCACCTCCCAAAACACTTGGCATAATACCTAGTATGAATTTGGTGCCAGCATTCTCTTTCACTATTTCTCAGTCGACTAGTACATTTCATCACTCCTGATGGTTTAATTAGGAGAGAGAAGAAACTACACTGTGAAAGTCCTCTGTTGGGAAGTGGGGGTAGAACCAGAACTCCAGCTCTTTGTCTAGGACAGTGGTTCTCAAAGTGTGGTCCCTGGACCAGCAGCATCAACTTCACCTTGGAACTAATAAAAATGCACTTTCTCAGACCCCACCTCAGATTGGCTTAAACATTCTGGAGGTGGAACCCTGAGACAGTCTATGAAATATTACAAAGAAGACACAAAATGTACTTCACAATAATTCCATAAAAATCATAATTTTGACAAAGAAATAAAGAATTCTACCAAGACTGTTTCAAAAGCACAAATTCCTAAAGATGCAGAGGCAACTGCTAATAAATAATGCTACATAGATTTCTCAAATAAAACAGAATGCCATCATCTGCACCACCTTTAAGAAAAAATAAAATTCTAAGGAAATGGATTTAAACAATTCTGTACTGTTCTTATTCTGTTTTCATGGCAAGTAAAGTCAGTGTGTGATCCTGTTGTAAGATGCCTTCAAAATAAAAATACTCCTGGGTGTGGTAGCACACACCTGTAAAACTAGCTATTCAGGAGGCTGAGGCAGGAGTTTCACTTGCACCCAAGAACTCAAGACAAGCCTGAGCAATATAGTAAGACCCTGTCTCAAAAAAATCAAAATAGTCAAATGGCATTAGTCTGCTGTGGTATATTATAAAAGTATTTTAGTTAAATTTATTGAATGTATTTACATTTCATCTCTAACAATTGTGTGCTCTGAATATGTTCACATTAATTCAACGAAATAAGTAAGCCATAAAAGAAAAAAGAGAATGCTGAGTCTAAAATACAATTAAAATACTAACCATAAAAAAGTCATTTACATGCTAGGATTCTGTTTGACATCTAAAAATATTTTGTGAGTGATAAAAACGTTGGAATAGATTATCTGGAAGTAATTAAGATACCTAAAATATTCCCATTAGAAACAAAATTTAAGTCAGTCAAACAACTTACACTACTTATTTCATCTACCTTATTTTGCTACTGGTTACCTACTCCCTCCATCTGGTTGACAGGTGTTGCAAATTCCATTAGGGCAGCCCTTCACAAAGGGAAAATATGTTTAAAATGAAATATTCTGTAGCACATAGTCATTAACTCAAGCACTCAGGTTGCACCTGTTTCACACCTTACTCTGAAACATAGAGTTGAAACTTTAACATTTTAGAAACATTTAGAAAGGTCTTCTAGTAAAAAAAAAAAAAAAAAACAAAAATGTTTAGTTACAAAATCCTTTGTTGCAGTATAGAAGAGTTTCTCTTCAAAAATATCTAAGCTACTTTAAGAGTTAATACCATGTAGAGAATTAACACTCATTTGTTTATTCAGGCAGATATTCACAAACATGTTTAAGATATTTAGAGAAATAAAGATGTTTAAAGAGTAGTACTTGCATTCAAGTAGGTTGCAAACAAAATAGCTGATAATTTATCGGACTGTAGAAAATAAGTCTGTGAAAGAAATATATACGTAGTGCTTAAGTTCAGGGAGATAACTTCTGATTAGAGGGATCAGAAAAGGTTTCATGGAGGTGATGGTATTGGACTTGGGAACTGAACCATGAGCAAGTTTTCACTAAATAGAGAGAGCAGGGATAGGGAGGAGTGGTGTTGAAATAAGGCTGGATCATTCACTAGAAACTCTTGCTCTCTTTGGTAGGCTTTGACCATCAACAGCAAAGGACAGAAATGCACTTTTGAGAAGAAAGGTTTCCTGGCCACACCTAAGTGGGCTCTCTAAGGGTGATGCTGGCAAATTTATTCTCTATAGACAAGACATTTTGAGAATGAAAAGAGTAAAAAAGATGATAATGGTCAACGTTATAAAATTACAATACCATGACTTTAGTCTGATCATACAAATGGATTGTCCAATTGCTCTATTATTTCATTTACCTGCTTTGCATGATTATAAAAAGCAATAAGACTCCATTCAAAGATCATTCATGAAAATAATTTTTTTCTTCTTCTGACTTTTTGAATCAACTTAGTTGAAAAGAATTTTTGTATAGTATCTTTTCTAAAAATATGCACATATTTCACTGTAAAATTATTTTATTTTTTATCATCTAGAGAGTTGCTCTAAAAGGAAGTAAAATTTTATGTAATATGTATGATGTCAAATAATTGAAAATGACATAAGTACAATAACAGCAATAATAATAAAATGTATTTATACAGTACATTATTTTCAGGGCTCCAAATGCTTTCAGACATTAATTCAATCTCACAACATTCTACTAAGGTTGGTAAGGGGCAGATATTATTAACAAGGTCTCTGTTTGTCTTTGTGAAATAAAATGACTTTACAGATTGTGACTTTGAGGCACAGCATGGGGGCTTTCCTGCATAAAGACAGATGAAGGCATATCATATTCTCTCCATTGCCCATCTTCACAGTGATTCAGCTGTGGAGGAGGAGGATCAACCCACTACATTTACGTTTTGGGTAGAGTTCAGAATTGAGGTAGCTACAGTTCCCATTTCCTGTAAAAAGAGTTTCATGATCTTGTTTATTTTGTTTTTAGTCAAACATCACACATTGTCTCTCATTTAAAATGTGTTAACCTCACTTTAAAGCAAAAATAATTGCTGCTGCTTTTGCATGCAATCCAGTCAACACAGACAAGGGACATCTCTCAACTAATCTTGATGCTAACATAAAGCAATAATAACATACCATAGGATGATGTCAACATATTTTAAAGCAGTATGCTACATGTAGTTTCAGAAAGTATCTAATGAGTTTTGGGAAACTATTTATTGAGCAATTCTTTTACAGCTGATCTTAGAAATCATTTTCATATGAATGCCACAGGGAATACCATCCCATTTATTGTTGGATAAGAAACTGTTACAAAATAGTGGTCATGGGGGGGGGGGGGAGAGAGAGAGAGAGAGAGAGAGAGAGAGAGAGAAATAAATTGGAGTAATTTTCTTTCTCCATTCTTTTCATTGTCAACTCCAAGAGGGGAAAAGGATAGATCTAGAAGGAAAGGAAATGGGAAAAGCTGTAAAGCATTACAAAGGAGTAATAAAAAAGTGATTAAAAAATACATGATTCTTTATCAATTTGCTGTTTTTGTAGTAGATTAACACTACATAATTTCCTATTTAATCATACAATTTGTTTATTTAGGTATACATATGTTCTATGAATTCCTATTCTATGCTAATATTATAACTAAAATACATGTTAACATTCTTCTCCAAAGATTCATGTTTTTTAGTATTAAAACTGTTAAAGAATATGATTCAAGTATTTATTTTGGGTTTGCTTAATTCTTATGCTAAGAATATACTCTAAAATGCAATCCCAGTGTTTATATTTCACATGTTTCTAGAACCTCTAGGTCATCTTTTACTATGGAACAGTTAAAAGGAAGGAAATAAACAGATTATGGTGATCAGATTTATATTTCAGAAAGATCAGTAAGGCAGCAGTAGGGAGGAGACTGACGAGGAGAGCTAGGAAAAGAATTGATAAGGCTCAGCCACCAATAGAGAAAAGAATTTTTAGAATGAAAATCTCATGTTTCTGGCTTGGGTGCCTAAATGAAGAATGGTTCAATTTACCATAGAAAGAGGAAGAAGTTTAGGGAAATAATTTTATCTAAACATGCTTAGCTTGAGATGTCGGTGGGATGTCCAAGTGGCAATGATAGCAAGCATTTGAATAGATGGTTAAAACAATCAAGATAGAGGTCTGGGTGGAAGAATACTTGGAGTTACAAATCATACAAGTTCTAGCAGAAGTCACGGAAGTGACAGTGATCACCCACACAGTGTAGAATGAAAAGGTAAATGCATCGAGGAGGGAATACTACACTAATATTTAAAGTCAAATAGAGTACACAAGGAATGCGGAGAAGAAACCATTAGAAATGGAGAAAAGAAACCAAGAGAAAGTGGTAGCAAAGAATTAAGTTATAAGAGCAGAGAAGAAAGTGGTTTATGGTGCCTTTATGCTTCAAAGAGATAAAATAAATATGGCGACTTTATGCTTCAAAGAGATAAAATAAGATGAAGGCCAAAAGAGTCCACAGGACAGTATTACATATAAATGACTTTTTGGCACTAATAACATTTTCTCAATAGAATTTCATAATAATGTAAACATATCTCCAAATGTGATCAAAAAGTTTACATATTATTAATATATCAAGCATCTGCATCTGAGATAAATCTACTCAAAATCAGCAATATGAAAAATAGCATTCTCAATCCTTATCACAGAATTTTTTCAAAAAAGAAACTTTTCTTTTGTTGTCTATCAAAAAATCAGGTAAGAAAAGTGAGAGATAAGAACTTCCAAGTCCATCCATTCCTCAAAGCTGGACAACCGTAAGGCTAAGTCTATGGATTAATACTATTTTAGTCCTTTACTTTCAAATGAGTAACATTTTAATATATTCCCCAGGAATTTTTTTTCCTCAAAAGATCACTACAAAAAAGAAGGATTTGAAATTCAGACTGCTTTTTTGTATTTGAGGAAAAAAATAAAAAATAAAAAACTTGGCTGGGCATGGTGGCTCACATCTGTAACCCCAGCACTTGGGAGGCCAAGGTGTGTGGATGACTTGAGGTCAGGAGTTCGAGATCAGCCTGGCCAACATGGTGAAACCCTGTCTCTACTAAAAATACAAAAATAAGCCGGGCATGGTGGTGTGTCCCTGTAATCCCAGGTACTCAGAGGATGAGGCAGGAAAATTGCTGGAACCCGGGAGGCAGAGGTTGCAGTGAGCTGAGATCACACCACTGCACTATAGCCTTGGCGACACAGTGAGACTCCATCTCAAAAAAAAAAAAAAAAAAAAGATCACCTTACTGAAGACATCGTTCATTACATTATTTAGTGTCTGCTACTGAAGATTCATGTAAAATTTCTTTCAGGATCAGTGCTAGAAAAAACTGTTTCTTGGCATATGCAGTAATGTTTCTCCATTTTGTTAATGGGACATACTTAGCTAATCATCTTCCTTGATCAATTATGCCATTAGCATTATCATATCTGTATTTTCCTTTACTGTGGTCCCTATGTCCTTTGTAAACTGCTTGAAATTCATTGTGGAAAGAGTTAAATTGAAACACCCACATAATAAGCTTTTTCCTTTTGTTAATTCCTTCTAGGGACTGAAGCATTTTTTTCCTTTCTGTATATTTTGCTCTTAAATATTTTGAAATACCAAATTGTAAAAAGTAGTACATTCTTGTTAAAATATAGTATGTAAAAAGACTGTGATCAAATGGTTAATATCATTCCCTATTTTAAAGTGATTACGTGGATTACGCCATTAACTAATAATTATGAATAAATGGCAGACTGTTTTTAAAGCAAAGAATATATTCTACATTTTATCTTGGACACCCTGGATTGTGTTATTATATAATTTCTACCAAATTAATTACTATAATTATTGTATCTTGATATATAAAATGATTCTACAGAAAAAAAAGTTACACTTATAGTTAACATTACAGACTAATTTGTTTCTTGAAAACTAAAATGTTGTTTTCTTTACCTCTTTGGGATAGACCTCACTATAGAAGAACCTGTCATCAGCATACAATTATATAAAGCTAAACTGCTATCATTTACTTGGCTGAGATAGTAATATTATGTTTTTAAAATGAGGTTTACTGAAATGTTATCTCGAGGTAATCATATTTACTCTCCTTATTTACACAATATCTATGGTGCTCTACTCATGTCCTTGAAATAGGGAACAGGGACACCATACTATGAAAAAGTGGCCTTGATGCTGGAGTTCATAAATTTTGTTCAGCTTTGGATGAGTTCAAAGAATTGCCATGTAAGAAAAGCCTTACAGAGGGAATTTATCTGATTATGGCAGTAATAATTACCCAGCTGTTTATTGCAGATAGAGAAATAATTCATGTAGGCAATAGGCCGTGGTGGCAATGACACTCCACATTTAGTAAATATGCAAACTGTTCACTTCTAATTAACCAAGCTAGACGATGCCCTTATTAAATGTATAAACTAAAAGTGCCTTCCTGACAAGTGATGAATTGTTACAATGCACAAACTCTTGCCACAGAATTATTGGAGTGAACTTGGGGCTTAACTTCATTAAGAGATCTTGTGGGATAGTTAAATGAGGATGGACAGCATAACAAGGCTTACCTGACATACAACGATATGTTAGAGCTTAATGGAACTGCACCTTTTCTTCTATCCTACTTAACTGTTCAGATTCACAATAGATACATTGTGAAACTGCAAAGTTAATTTGAGTTTGAATAATAAAAATAAATGAAATAACATGACAGCCCACTTAGGGACAGCCCAATAGGGTAAATCTGACAGTTTACCTATGTACTTAATGAACCTACAAAACAGCCATTTTTTTAATGATTCAAATATCTTTCATATATCAAAAACTGAAAACATGCCACTCTTTAAAATCATTAGTTTAACAAAAATCGTCCTATGGGATAGCTTTAAAATGAAATATATTTCAAAAAGAAAACGAATGAGTTTTATCAAAGAAAACACAAAAAAATTATCTTAATATTGACTCTGAGTTTCACTTAATTTTAAGCAAATAATCAACTATGAAATAGCTCTTTGTTTTTATTTTATGCTTAACCTTACATTGAGATAACTATTCATTCTTTATCAAATATGTATACTAATATTTGCATACCAATTAAGAAACAGGTAATTTGTATTTTACAAATTTGTTGTGAAAATTGAATGAGATAATAAAGGGTTTAGCACCATGCCTGGTATACCATAAGTGCTCAAAATACGTTAGCAATTTTAATGTGTTTGAATGACATTAGCTCTATATGATTAAAATATTATTTCCTATTGTTTTATCAGAATATATTTTATTTCATAATATTATTTCTTCCATTACCTCTGTTGTAACTAAATAAGTTTTAAAAATTTAACATCTAGTGTGCTTCCAGTACTGTTCTTTTATTTCTTATAAGTTGAATTTACAAAATCCAAGACAGTATTAGATAGCCTTCCAATACAGGCACTTTGTAAATGATTTGGTACTAATAATCAAAATGTTAAGATGATTTTAAAAGGTACTCCAGGCAACTAGTCAACCCAAAACAAAGCTCACAAAAAGTTCAAGTAACTAAATGTATTAACATTTAAACAACTTCATGACATATTTTTGCAGATGGAAAAAGTGAGGTGCAGAGACAGTAAATAACTTGACTAAGGATACGAAACTATTCATTGGTGTAGGTGAAATTCATGCTGAGGTCTACTGAGACTCTGTCCTTGCCTTTTCATCCTTATTACCCAGACTTTGAGACCATAAAATGTGTGAATTGGCATTTTAGATAATGCCAGAATATTACTGAAAATGTTTGCTTAATTATCCACTACTATACAACAAGGAAAAATATGTAAAAGAATATTATACCTTTTAAGGGAATCAGACTCTTTGACTATTGAAATATTCCTCCAAATTTATATTAGATAACTTCATTATTGAAGATTTATGTACTGAAAAATAATACATAACCCGTTTTCAAAAACTTATGCAATCATACATTTACAATATATAATCCTTTTTCAATGAACACCGTGCATCAAGAACTGCAATGAGAAGGGAAATTGTCAATTATATATTAATATCAATGATCTTCAAAATAGAAGACAAAACCTTCCATATCTCAATGACAGAATGCTATAATGAAGGGCCAAAATAAAATAGTTTTAATTAAGAGAGAAGCCACGTATAACAATTTTTTGTTATTATTATTATTATTTTGAGACGGAGTTTTGCTCTTGTTGCCCACGCTGGAGTACAATGGCGAGATCTCTGCTCACGGCAACCTCCGCCTCCCGCGTTCAAGCGGTTCTCCTGCCTCAACCTCCCGAGTGGCTGGGATTATAGGCACACACCATCATACCCGGCTAACTTTGTATTTTCAGTAGAGATGGGGTTTGTCCATGTCGGTCAGGCTGGTCTCTAACTCCTGACCTCTGGTGATCCACCTGCCTCAGCCTCCCAAAGTGCTGGGATTACAGGCGTGAGCCACTGCACCTGGCCAATAATTTTTTTTTTTTTTTTTTTTTTAAGGCTTTAAATGTATTTATAAATTTAAAACAACTTAGGTTTCACAACTTGAAGAAAGAGTAAGACCAAACAAAAGCAAAGATGATACTCCATTTAAGGAAAGCATAATAATAATAGCCAATATTTATTGAGTGCTTATTGTAGTAATAATGTGTGGATTTCTAGGAAAGACAATGAATATGTGCTGTTTTGCCTATAATCCTTTTCTAAAAGCAGCCAAAATGAAACACACACACACACACACACACACACACACACACACAAATATGGGAAAATGCTGCATGAAAACAAGGAAACAGTCACAACCGCCATCATAAACTCAGGAGAATAACTGGAAGCTGAATGAAGGAAGAATATCTGCCAGGTTCAATTTAATTTAAAGCCAAACTACACTGTATCTTCCTTAATCGCAAAATCAGTGTAACATATGAGCACATTCAATACTGAACAAATTTGACGGCCCTAGTGAGAATCCCAGTCAAGAGGGTTTATAACGACTTGGGGATAACAGGAATGCAGGACTGAAGAGAGAATTTGCAGCCAAACAATTTCCCTTTTTGTTGACCAGAACTTCTGATTGGGTTGACAACTGATGGCAAATTGGACTGGATGAAAATGAGGAAAAGCAGCCTGAGAGCTATTGAATAAAGTCAACTGATGAAACAAAAGCCAGTTTATGAGCAGTAGAACTTCACACTAATCCCACTTCATGAAATCAATATCCACAGTGACAGGCGGTCAAACAGGACTTGGGAGGATAGTGACAAAAGCACAGCTGCCCATTTCTCCAGTTTATTCTTCATTCCTCATCAGATAGTTGAATGACTGAACAAGAAAACAAGCCATCAATATCCAGCCTTCTAGCAGCGTACAAGAATTTTTAGACAATTACAGATTTTGGTAAGGTGTAACATTACTCCAACAAAATATATTACTTTCCTGTATATAAACAATAATCACTTGGAAAATGAAAGAAAATATATCATTAACAAATACAACAGAAAAATGCAATATTTCTAGAAATAAAGTTAACAAATAAAAATACAGCCTTAAGACAATCATAAAAATTTACTGAGGAAAACAAAATTTCCACATAAATAGGGAAACATTCCTTTACAAGGAGACTAAAATTATGAAAATATAACTTTTTCCTACACTACAAGTTTAATTTAAACTATTTAAAAACATAATTTTGGGCTGGGTGTAGTGGCTCACACCTATAATCCCAGCACTTTGGGAGGCTGAGATGGGCCGATCAATCACTTGAGGTCAAGAGATTGAGATCAGCCCTGGCCAACATGGCGAAACTCTGTCTCTACTAAAAATACAAAAATTAGCCAGGCGTGGTGGTGCAGGCCTGTAATACCAGTTACTCAGGAGGCTGGGGGACCAGACTTCCTTGAGCCCAGGAAGCAGAGGTTGCAGTGAGCTGAGATCTTGCCACTGCATTCTAGCCTTGAGTGACAGAGCAAGACTCTGTCTCCAAAAATTAATTAATTCATTAATTAAAATAAAAACACAATTTGGTATTTTTGAAACATGTCAAAATGCTTCAAAATTTAGTTGGATAGAGAATTTTAAAAGCAACATACAATTTTTTTTTGGGGGGGAAGTATTTTATAGCTATTTAAGTCATGTGATACTATGTAGGATTACAAAGAAAGAAGAATCAGACAGCACAGGTTGATAAGAAATACACTCGAGAACATGTGGGGACTTAGTATATGATAAGATGGCACTTACAGTAAGAGATGAAGCAATAATTTAATAAATGCTTTGGAATAACTTGTTGGTCATTAAACATTTTTTAGGCCAAATTTCAAATGTACTCCTTGTATTAAATAGATTCCAGAGGATTTAATATTCAGTGTGACAAAAGAAACTCTAAAATATCAAAAGAAAATATGGATGACTATTCTTAAAATCATACAAAGAAGAAATTACAAAAGAAATTATTGGCAAATATAGCGACATAAAGAACTGAAAGGCCAACATGTTTCAGAATCTCCATAAATATGTTTGCAAGTCAAATGCAAACAAAGAAAGATAATTTCAGCACAGATGATAAAGGATTTGTTTCCTTAACATACATAAGCCTTTCTACAAGTGCATAGGAAAAAAAAAAAAAAAACTAATTAGGCAAACAGAACAAATATAAACAGGAAAGTCATTACAGAATACAAACGACTACTAAAGATATTCAAATTATTAAAATTCAAAAGTTAAATTAAAAATTAGAATTGTTCTTTATTAGATTAGAAATTATTTAAAAAAGGTATAAAGAAACAGGAATTTGTGTGCACTATTGGTAGAAGTACAAATTGGTATTTTTCTTATGGAAAACTACACCGTATTTTTTTTTTAATTTTAAATTTTTTATTTTTATTTGAGACAGAGTCTCATTCTGTCGCCCAGGCTGGAGTGCAGCAGCACAATCTCAGCTCACTGCAACCTCCACCTCCTGGGTTCAGGCGATTCTCCTGCCTCAGCCTCCTGAATAGCTGGCATTACAGGCGTGTGCCACCATGCCCTGCTAATTTTTATATTTTTAGTAGAGATGGGGTTTCACCACGTTGGCCACTTGACTGGTCTCGAACTTCTGACCTCATGTGATCTACCCACCTCGGCCTCCCAAAGTGCTGAGATTACAGGCATGAGTCACCACACCCGGCTGACAATGTGTTTTATTTATTTATTTATTTATTTATTTATTTATTTATTTATTTGAGATGGAGTTTCATTCTGCGGCCCACGCTGGAGTGCAGTGGCATGATTTCAGCTCACTGCAAGCTCCACCTTGCCAGGTTTGTGCCATTCTCTTGCCTCAGCCTCCCGAGTAGCTGGGACTACAGGCACCCGCCACCACGCCCGGCTAATTTTTTGCATTTTTAGTAGAGGTGGGGTTTCACCGTGTTAGCCAGGATGGTCTCGATCTCCTGACCTCATGATCCACCTGCCTCGGTCTCCTAAAGTGCTGGGATTACAGGCACGAGCACACTTGGCTGACAATATGTTTTAAAATATAAGATATGTTTAAACTTTTACCCAAAACCTCATTTATAGAATTATACAGAAAAGAAGGTAACAGTACAAATGCAAATGATATCATGCAGATAAATGATATATTAAATGTCCATTAATATAGGTAGAACTTATTTAAATAGAAGTTATGGCACAAATACCATGTACATACATGTATACTATAGGCATTGAAAATTTTGACATGAAATTTATATTTATTGACACAGAAAATGTAACTTGTCATGGTGGGTAAATAATTCCTTCACTCCTGTTTCCTTCCATGTGGAGGAATGTACAACGGCTAGAAAAGCAGTTTAATTTGATTGGAGGTTAGCTCCGCCCACGTCCCTTCAGAGAACAGGGGTGGGAGCAGACACGCTGAGCTTGGCAGGACCAGAGGCTAATGCAGACAGGAAATGTCTCTCTAGTACTGTGGTACTGTGGTGATTGCCTGGGAAAATCTAACTTCTGTTATCCATATTTGAAAAGCCCCTTATCTGCAGACATACTGTATTCTATATTACTAGCTTTAGCAATCATACATGTGATTTTTTGGTCTCTCATCTTCCCTATTTTGTCTTATTTCCCCATTGGCCTAGATCACAGTTAGGAAAGAGTGAGATTAGATAGACTTCCTCAGACCTATTTAGTTCTAAATCAAACAATAATTGTTTGCTTGAGTTCCCACTATGTTTCAAGTAACATGGTAGATGCTAGGAGTATAGTGATTTATAAGGAAGGATGGGCAATATGAAAATAACTCCAAAAATTTTACAATGGGATAAATTCAGGGGAGGAAAATCATGGAGAATTATGGAAGTATACAAAAGAAAGATTAAATCTATTTATAGGTTGGGCAGGATGATTCAGGGTTAGGAAAGATTTCCCTGAAGAGGTGACATTTAAGAGGATATCTGAAGGATAGAAACAAATCTTTTATAGGCCCCTTTACTTTGGGAAAGAAACTTCATATGGCTTCACAAAGAGGACCCAACATATGTGTTCATGGTCTGCAGTTCAGCTCACTGAGGAGGTTATATGCAACTTAATAAAAGTGGGGAAAAAATAAAGGTGGGGAAGAAAAAGATCATTCCTCTTTGGAGGAAAGGAATGGTGATCCCAATCCTTTTACTTTTCAGGCTCACTATAAACCCTTTCATAAGATAAATTGGAATGGTCTCAATTGATATTTGCTGGCAGGAAAGAATATTAAACACTATAAAGGGTAACTCAACATGATTTTGAAGCATTACATGGACTGTGCACTGGAGTTCTGGCCTCAACACCAGGGAGAGGGCTGATGCTAACACATCCTGGGTCTGTATGTGGAAGATTCTCTAGGCCTACCTTCTCCAGACTAAGTCCCTCCTGACCCCATGGACCCAGCCATTCTGACACAGTGTCATCTTTAGGAAAAATGAATGGTACATGAGTGTGAGCAATGAGTGGTAACCTCAGAGGCCAGAGTGGAGTGCCAGTATGGCATTGGCAATAATCCAGAACACCAAAGGGACTTCCTCAGCAGGAAAAAAAAGTCACAATACCTTACAGACCAAAGATCAGTGGACATAGTGGGGTAGTGATTAAAACAATGGGTCAGTGGACAGATTGGAATTACCAGTTTTCTTTCTTTCTGTCTGACATATGAAGTCCTGAAAGCAGAAGTGGCTAAATAAGTTCCAGAGTCCTTAGACAATTTAGGAGGAGAAAAATTAATTGGAAAAAGATTTATTCTTTGAAGGGTTAAAAAAGGCTCATTCAAATATACATAGTAATAGACAATATACACACAAAAAAACACATATTAAAGGTTATTCTCTAAAAGTGCTTGTCTGGTATGATTTTGAAAGAGGTTTTATGTTATTTTACTTGTAAAATGTTTGCTATTTGTATTTTTATTAATTTTCTACATGTTTTGAAGTTTTTATAATACATGCATTATTTTTATCAAAAAAGTTACAGAAAATAATGTGGAGCTGACATAAATAAGTTTCGTAAATATATTTAATAAAATTTTTACTAATCTTGTGTTACCTACAGGATGGCTAATGTTAAATATTACTACTCCAACATGCAAGTTGTTTCTTTCTCCAAAACCATTTCCAATCTGTTTGAATAATGTCACTGAGAAAATGGTAGAAATGGAAAATTCCAGTAGAAAGCATGCTAAAGTCTGTGTAATAGGTACATATTTTAAGTATCCCTCATTTATTTTTCTTTACCAGAAAGTCATTTTCTCTCCCTGCACTACATCTAATTATAGCCACTGGGAGAATAGGTCCTACCATGGAATGAGAACTAGAAGGGATGGAAGAGGAGCTGGAAAAAGAAACAAGGATGACAACCCTGCCTCTTCCAACCCCAAGGGACTGTGGAAGGCAGGAGATGGATCATAATGCATTGTCCTGTGCCCTGGACCTGTCAACTGCAGGCCAAGTTGCAGAAGCAGAGAGGAATATTTGGTAGTTTGAGAGGAATGCCAAAGACAGGTGTTTTCCTACCTACTTGGGTTCCTGAGAAAACATCATTTGTACAAGATAGCCTTGAGACAATAAGGGATGGTTCCAGCACAGTAAAGAGGATCAAACAGTGAGGTCAGATAGAAAGGGCTTAGTACTTTCATGTTTTCCTTGACTCCCATATCATCTAGAAGGACCAAAGTTCAAGCATATCCTTTAAGGGATAAGCAGTCACATCCTCTCCACTGGAGTGTGAATCTCATCATTAATGGGTGGGGAGAGGATCTTCCAAACATTTCCTTCCTTGGGTTCTCTTCCTTAGGCCTAGAGGTGCTAACTTCTCCTAGTATTTACTATTTCTGTATTCTCTAGAGTTCTCTCTTATACAAATTATAGTGCTTTATGTTTTTGTAAATTATGTTTATGTGTAAAAGTCTTAGCCTTTTCTTCTTTTCTTTCTTAAAACAAATGCTTATTTATTTATTTAGAAACAAGGCCTTGTGATATTGCCCAGGCAAGACTCAAATGATCCTCCCACCTCAGCCTCCCAAGTATTTGGGACTACAGGCATGCACCACTGTGTCCAGCATTAGCCTTTAGTTATCACTGTTAAGACGACTGTTGCAGCTCCAGTCATTTTGTGCATATTTCAGAAAAAAGAAAAAAATGGAAGAACTAGCAGATCTCATTGCTCAAAATGAAGTTACATTGCCACTCTTATATGAAAGAAGTTTAGAAAAACAATAATAACATGAGTTAAGTTGCAGTGTTGGAATGAACATTGAGTGATCAAATCTATGAAATTTTCCATACTCCACCTCATTGCAGAATCAACATTTGTGTCAGTTACCAATTTTTTACCTCTCAGTTTCAAAAAATTTACTATTTGCTATATTTGGTAAAACTGGACCTGGACCCGTAACATTTTACCTTTACTAATTTGTATAACATTAATCTGAAAATAAAGGGTTCTGGAGGGATATGTCAGTGCATGACAGGGGAAAGTGTTACCATTTCCCTCCTCCGGTTCCAATTGTCTGCTTTTTTTCTTCAGTGGCTTGGCTATTAGCTCTATGCAGGAGAACCAGTAGTGCCTAACAGCTAGTGAGTTTTGCTGGTATTCTAACAGGTAGGTCCTTGCTTGTCATTTCCAGCCCATCTGCACCACCATGGGCAGTTTTCTGTTCATCAGGGTCAGACCAGTAGCTGCAGAAGAGCTCTCGCCCATGACATCTCAGAGAACCCCACAATCCAGCAGGCTGCAGCCACATCCTCTCCAATGAAGTCTGAATTGCATTGCTTATGGGTAGGGAGAGGCTCTTTCAAACTTTTCCGTCCTTTGGGTTCTCTCCCACAGGCCTAGAGGTTGTAACTTCTCCCAATATTTACTATATTTGTATTCTCTAGAGTTCCCTTTTGTTCACTTTAAAAGTTATTCATCTTGTATTAGTTAATAAAGCTTCAATTAAATTTTCTTAGTTCAAATTACTGGTGTGGATTTTGTCTCCTGACTAGTCCCTGACTGATATCCAACAACCCTCCTTCCTTACTTAAACTTTATATAAAGTGCTTCATTCTTTTCCCAAAGATGATGGTACAATTGTTGCATCTGTTACTGTATTTAATTTAAAGCCATGCGCAGTCCTGTCCACTAGGTTTGGGTGTAACTCTTAGTTATCTGTCAACTACATTAAAATGCAAATTATCTGCCTATAACACACCAGCACTGCATGGTGGAGAAGGAATGGAATAAGAATAACCACAACAAAACATCCACATTAGGAAAAAGAGAAAATGAGAGAGAAATAGTTACTAACCCAGAGCAAACATGAAATCCTGCTACACAGGTATAATGAAGAGTTCCTGTTCAAGAGGTATTTTCTTGGGTAGACAAACAGAATATTCCATGTCTGTTATCTTCCATGACCACATATGAGGTGGCCATTGTAGAGGACAGTATTTCTGGAGAATGCATTGCTCTAGTAGCCCACTAGGGGCCTACTGGTCCAAGTTCAGTAGTTTTATGATTGCCTGAGGGCAGATCACAGCTGGCCAAGTTGGTATTTCCTTGGTAACAGGAACTCTCAATGACATTGCAGGCTTCTGGCTTCTTTGTTTGTGGTCAGTTTCATGAGCAAGTGACCACAAGCAAGAATCTGGTCTAGACAGTTTTCTAGAATTTATGGTCTTAGATGGTGGCTTCTAAGTTCTGCTGCTGTTTTTTTGTTGGTTTGTTTTGTTTTGTTTTGTTTCATTTGTTTGTTTAGCAGCCAGTACTTGCATTAATATAAAACAACAAATTTGGGTGGCAGGGCAGCAATTCGCTAATTGTTAAATTTTTCTAGCTTGGATTTTATTCTTTAAACACAATAAGATTGACTGATTGTTCTCTTCTTCTTTCTTCTACTTCTTCCTACTTCTCACTCATGGTGTCTTGTTTTCTAACTCCCTGGTACCTTTGCTGTGCTGGCCATTGCATTTGAAAAATACTTCATAGGATTACTCTTAGTACTAGAATTACAGTATCTTTTCAAATGTTTCCGTCAGGTTCCTGGGTCACTATCAGTCTGAAACCTTCTAAGTTCAAGTTCAAGACTTTAAGTTATCTAAACCACCAGGATAACTAGCAGTGTGCTTGCAAATCTCATATTAAGCTAGTTTACTTCCATTATTACTTACTCTAAATTTATGGCTTTTGGGGATCCTGGTTGAAAGAAGAGGGGGAAGTTAATCAGAGTTCTTACCTTTGGTTGCCATGACTTGGAATTTTTTTCTTCCTGCTCCTGCAATGCAGCCAAAAGCACGGCTCTTTCTCAGTTAGTCAGGTATTCTTTTAGATAGGCACATGACTTCAGGGCAAAAGCAGTTTTGAAGTAGACTCATATCTGAATTCTCATCTTCTCCTGTGCCTTGGCTAGTAAATTATTTACTATATTGATAGCTCTTTGATGCTTAGATGTCAGCGAGGGGAGAGTTGTTTTGAATTACTCAGCCATTATTAGACAAAACAACATTCCTAATCTGATCTTTGTCATGGACTCACATACTTGTGAAGTCCTGAGGCTTATCTCTAGCTAAAGGCCTACAATTTCATAGCCACTGCTTATGACCTCATTAGTCTGGGGCATAGCAGTTGTTTTTTTCAACATTTTAAGGTGCCAAATTACAGGATTCTTATTAAACGGACACACATTGTACATGTTGAACATCTATGTTAGCAAAGCACTTATTAACTTCTGTCTCTGCTTGCAGATTGGCAACCTCCAGTCCAAGTTCATTTGTTCCTCACAGAAATTTGCTCAAAGGGTCAAAGAGGACGCAGCACACACAAATATTCTTAAAAGTGCCTATCATTTCTATTTATGTCAAACCCTCAAATGATAATGATCTGCATCACATGGTAGAGAAGATGGGATTTTTTTAAAAAATCCGTAAGAATTTACATAATTACTTATTATTATTATTTTGAGATAGAGTCTCACTCTGTCCCCCAGGCTGGAGTGTAGTGGTGTGATCTCAGAGCACTGCAACCTCCACCTCCTGGGTTCAAGGGATTCTCCTGCTTCAGCCTCCCAAGTAGCTGGGACTACAGGCACCCGCCACCTTGTCAGCTAATTTTTCTTGAATTTTTAGTTGAGATAGAGTTTCCCTATGTTGTCCAGGCTGGTTTTGAACTCCTGACTTCAGGTGATCCATCTCTCTCGGCCTTCCAAACTGCTAGGATTACAAGTGTGAGCTACCGTGCCTGGCCAAATTAGTGTTTTCCAATCTAGCACCAAACTATCTCCAATAGCCAAATTTCCATTTTAAATTCTGTTATTTTTAATTTTTAATATCCTTTTTATGTCTCATTGGCCACGACCAAGTCACATGGCTAACACTAAAAACAAGGAAATCTATGAAACTCAGTTTTCTAGCCTCAATAGCAGAGAAGGCAATTTATAAAGAGGTTAGTATGGGTCTTAACATGAGCCTAGTTATTTATGGTATATGCTTCAATTTAAATATGACCAATAGAACTTGTAATAATTCAAAGTATAAAGAGGCAGTGTGGTTTTGCTTAAAAAAAGACTGAGTTCCAACCCCTAGACTCTCCATTATTTTGGTGTGTGACCCTTACCCTTTACTTAAACCCTGAATTTTATTTTTCATCTTTTAAATGTAAGAAGACAGATCCCAAAAGGGGATTTGTATCGATAGACAAGATAACATATAAAACACCATGCACACAATAGGTGCTAAATAAATGACTTGCTGTGATTGCCCTCCATTTACTGAGCTAATCCTTGTTTACAATGTCTAAATTTGTTCATCTATATGTTTGGGCTGATAATCATGACATTTCTGATTATAACATGCCGGATTGATCTGTCTCTTACAGTTATTTACCAAGAACATGTATGTATTCTGTACCTACATAGAGAAATGTTTAATGTCTGTAATTAAAGTATTTCTTTTGTTTATGTTTATACCATTTCAGTAACTACTCAGTTATAATGTTGTCTACCCTGTACATGTGTCTACAGAGAAATATTTTATCAGCAAGAATCTATTCAAGGCCGATAGTCTGGATATATTCCAGATTATTATCATTTGCATTTCTATTTTCCACTTAATATTAACTGTGACTTTAAAATGAAGTTGGTGAAAATTCTGAAGAATTGATATGTGATTGCAAAAGGAGGGCAAATACAAAACACCACCCTGTAGATTTTTACCTTAGGTTGCTGCTTTGATTTCTAGACTGCACATGTTAGCAGTCTGAAAGGGCATGCTGACTTCTTTCATGTTTTTATTTCTTTATTAATTAAAGCACAGTTGGAAACGTGCTGCCTAGATAGCTTAATATATTAACAGACTTCAACTCTAGAAAACTAAAAATCTTGAGTATTGTGTTTCCCAGATGCAGAAGTCATCTCAAAGCTTTTTTTTAATTCTAGGTTTGTCATTAGCCTATTGCATTTGTTGGTTCTGTATATTCTTCTGCCAGAGGAAGATTATTTAAAAAGTGTGATGGTGAGCATATTGAAGCTGCCAGTTAGTCATTATAAGGATGAGAGATTATGTTCAAATCTTTTGAGTTGAGTTTCCTAGAAACTCAACGCATATTCATAAACATCACTTTTAAAGTTTTTTTGCTTCATCCTTGAAAACAAATGCAAATTCGCAGACTACAAAGACAGCATTTAACACAAATATTGATATAAATATTTTGAAACAGCAAGCTGTTAGTTAGCTGTTAGTTCTGGATTCTGATGATCATCACTGGGAAACACTGACAGTGTAACAGAGGAAATACAACAAAGAGAAAGAAACTGAGAATTTTAAGATCTAAGAATTTCTCATAGTACAACTAGAAGTTGTTCACATAAAAATAACCGCAATAGGCATAGAACAGTTTTTTTTTTCTTTTTGCATGACAAGCTAAGTACATGAATGTATGGATTTCAGAATAATCAAGGAAACTAAGCACACAGCCCAGTCGATGCCAATATGACAGAGCTGCCTAGGGATCTTGAAAGCACTGGAGATTGTTCTCATAAATGTGATATTTCATCAGCACTACACAGATCATGAAAAGGGTGATAATGCATTTTAATAGACCTTGCCTATTAGCATTTTGGCAAGCATGTCAATGAATCTAAGAACTCTTTAATATAAGATTAAAATTGGAATAATGTTCATATTAATGATAAATCCATTAGTCATTCTTCTCCAAAACTCTGAAAGGCCAATTTAGTAATTTATAAAGGTGTTGCCACTTCTGAGATAATGTGTCCTATCTTTGGGAATTCAAAACAACCTTTCTGCTTCAGGAGTAAAAAAGATATTCCAATATCATCTGTCAATACTGTAAAGATTTTTAAAAATTTCATGATAGTTTCTTAACTTCTGATTTTAAACATATAATGTAATGTGTGTGTATATACATCTTGATTTACATGTATTATCATATCCATCCTGGTCACGGTAGGGGATAATTTTATATCATGAATTTATGGTACAAAATCCCTTATGCTATAGATTAATTTCATTTAAATGTTTCTTGCACTTTTAAGGGATTCAACACACTTTGAGTTTCATGGTAAACAAATACAGAGATTTTTGTATTTTTAAAATATACTTATTACCATATTAGGCAAATTTTCTCAGATTTAAAGGGATATTGGAAATCTTCTAATTGCTCATCAAATGCAGAAATCCTTTCTACCTGTGTCCTGACATTTTAGATAAATCCTTCTGTCAGCCTATTATTGAATAGCTCTCATTATTAGAAACACGTTTTCCATGTTCAACTCAAATCTACCTATTTGTCCTAACGTTTTCCCTCTTCAGAAATATAGTGCATGATGTTTTGTTTGTTTGTTTGTTTTCCTGAGACATTCTGGGCTCACTGCAACCTCTGCCTCCCAGGTTCAAGAGATTCTCCTGCCTCAACTTCCTGACTAGCTGGAATTACAGGTGCCTGCCACCACGCTTGGCTAATTTTTTTAAATTAGCCAAGAGATGGGGTTTCACCATGTTGGCCAGGCTGGTCTTGAACTAATGACCTCAAGTAATCTATCCGCCTCGGCCTCCCAAAGTGCTGGGATGATAGGTGTGAGCCACCGCACCCAGCCGATGGTTCTTAAAAATGTGAAAGCCAATATTGTGTCTTCCTTTAGGCTTCTATTTTCCAATCTGGGCCATGTCTTTATGATTTCCAATCCCTATATAATTCCTGGTTGCTTTCTGCTGGATGCAAATTTTTTTCATCAATGTTCATCAGAAATAACAATGTTCATCCAGAATTTATCACTGGATACCACATGTAGTCCAACCGAGAAACTTTTATTCTCCAAGATCTTTCATTTCATTCATTTTGTAAACATGAAGTAGTGTAATATATTGGAAGGAGCACTCTTCTTGAGGTCATAAGGTCTAGAATTCCATCGCAGTTTTACTACAATTTCAAAATTTATCCTTGGGCTTCAAAAGCACAATGGCTACCCACTTTTGTTTGCTTCTTTAACACATACACACAGAGAATGTCAGCATCCAAGCATCAATTTATTAGCTGAGGGATCAAAAATGTGCCTTCTGAAGGAACAGCGAAAAATCTTCGGCCTCGGAGTACAGTGACTTGTGGGTATGAAACACAGGCCCATCTCTCCCCCTTCACTCAAATGCAGATGGAGAATCTATTCCCTCCATAGATCATTAGAAATTTCTTCTTTGGAGAAACTCAATACTTCTCAAAGAAAGACCTGGTGTTTGGGGGTGCCCTAGTGAGTCATCACTGTATCACTTTAAAAGCAACCAAAGCCTATCACTCAACAATATCTGCTTATGTATGTATATATTCAAATCATCATTTAAATTTCTCATGCTTATGTATAAACAAACAGCTCAAGATCACCAGTTGTGTGAGGCAAGACTCCAACATAAAAGGGAAGATGAAAATAATCACTTGGAAAAAAAAACATCCTGAAGGAAATTGATAGCACACACACTGGAATAAAACTTAACCTTAACCTGAATTATTATCTATGCTAATTATTTTCCATTTGCCACACCTTCACTCCATTCTACATACTCCTCTGCCCTACACTGTGACCGAGAAAGATGAACTCTGCAGATTGTATCATCTTGGCTGGTTTCCAGTGGGTTTAGTCTTAAAGAGAATTAGAGTGCAGGAGAATGAAGAAATTAGGGGTATTTCTTCATTTCTGTCTCCACTGGTCCCAAACACCTCTGGCAATAGCTGCATTCCCCTGCAAGTCTAGCTCATGGCCAAGGTTCAGGGAGTGAACCTCTTGGCTCTGACTGTCCCATTCATACCATTTCTTCCCCTTAATACTTCAACTGTGGCAGTAGGAATACCTTCCGAGTGCTGCTGGTCTCTGGATGCCGAAATATCCCCTGCTGAGCCCTCTGTAACTCTCTTTGAGCCACCTGAGGTCAATTCTGCTTTCTGCAAAGACCCTATTTGCTCTAGTATTTTTAGAGAAACACGAGATATTTTATTAATAAAATAACAGAATGTTATAAAAATGATCAGAATGCTAGAAATATTTCATGAAAGTTAAAAAATTGGTAAAATAAAAATGTCAGTAGGAGGGTAAGAAGGAAGTCTCTCACAAAAACAGAATGGAAGGAAAAGGCCTGGGGCTGGAGGAGGGGGCAGAAAAATTTAAGAGACTGAGTGCATTACTTCTGGAGGTTCAACATCCTACCAATAAGAACCTCATGAAGGACGAAGAAAAGAAAATAGAATGAGGTAATTATGTAAGAAATAATATAAGAACATATTGTAGGCCGGGTACGGTGGCTCACGTC
Source organism: Colobus angolensis palliatus (assembly GCF_000951035.1). Classification (NCBI taxonomy): domain Eukaryota; kingdom Metazoa; phylum Chordata; class Mammalia; order Primates; family Cercopithecidae; genus Colobus; species Colobus angolensis. Next base: position 5,008,933 of record NW_012121932.1, on the reverse strand, counting down.
TATAATCTCAGCACTTTGGGAGGCCAAGGCAGGTGGATCACCTGAGGTTGGGAGTTCGAGACCAGCCTGACAAACATGGAGAAACTCCATCTCTACTGAAAATACAAAATTAGCCAGGTGTGGTGGTGCATGCCTGTAATCCCAGCTACTTGGGAGGCTGAGGCAGGAGAATCACTTGAATCCAGGAGGTGGAGGTTGCAGTGAGCTGAGATCGTGTCATTGTACTCCAGCCTGGGAAACAAGAGCAAAACTCCGTAGGGAAAAAAAAAAGAACATATTGTAGAACTTAAGGGTCCACTGACTGCTCAGTACACTGAATGTAAAATGCCCATAAAAGTAATAATTCTGAGAAATTATAAAAACTTCAGAGAAAAAAGAAACTATAAAAAAAACCTAGTTGCCCTAAAAATGTACTGCTGGCTCTACCAACATGTTACTTCCAAGAACATATCTCCCTCAAGTCCCTTCCAGCCAGTAATTGAGAATGGTGGGATACTACGGCATGACCATTCTGGCAAGGCAACAGACTCCTTCATGGGGAAACTTTAGCTTCCGGACAACCCATCGGCCTAGTTGAACATTTCTTGGAAATGTATTATAGTCCCAGTCTCTTCCCAATCTTCTTCCTCCCCTCTTTCTACAAGTGTCAGACTTGCATTGTGGACTAACAGTGTTCTTCACCTTCTCCTGTTTATAAGTACTAGCTCTTAATTTCTCTACCTTGTCCTTGATAATCATAGCCACTATTTGTTGCATGTCAATTATAAGCTCAGTGTTTCATATACTGCATATTTCACAAAAACTCTGCAAAGTAAATGTTGGTGCTCTAATATAAAGATGAAGAAATCTGATTTCTGTTAAGATTAAGCAACTAGTTCAAGGTCACATAGCTAGAAAGTGGACAAACTATGACTCAAATTCACATCTACCTGCATCCAGAGCCAATGTTCTCAATCTCTTATATCTTGTATTTTTTATTTTAAAGCTTTCATGATGTACCCAAGATAAACGAAAACATGAAAGTATGTACACATAAAAACTTGTACATGAACACAGGGACACAAAGAAGGGAACAGACACCAAGGCCTACTTGGCAGTGAGGGGTGGAAGGAGGCTGCGGATTGAGAAACTACCTCTTGGGGTACTATGTTTATTACCTGGGTGATGAAATAATACGTACACCAAACCCTGTGACATGCAATTTGCCTATATAACAAACCTGTACATGTACCACTGAACCTAAAATAAAGGTTAAAAAAACACTTGTACATGAATGCTCATGGTAGCACTTTTCATAATAGCCAAAAAGTGAAGACATCTCAAATGTCCATCAACTGATTAACAGATATAAATATGTGGTTTATTCATACAATGAAATGTTATTTGACAATAACAAGGAATTATGCACTGATATACATGTACTACAACATGGATGAACCTTGGAAACACCATGCTAAGTGAAAGAAGTCATAAAGGGTTCAATTAATATTAAATGTCCAGACTGAGCAAATTTATAGGGCCAGAAAATAGATTGGTGGTTACCTAGAAGTGAGGGGGGACAAGTAGAATGGGGATGACTAATAAAGGATATAGAGTTGCATTTTAGTATAATAAAAGTGTTTTAAATTGATTGTGGTGATGGTTGCAAAACTCTACAAATATACAAAAAACCATAGTACTTAAATGGCTGTTTTATATATTATGTGGATTTTATATCAAAAAAAGCTGTTATAATAAAAACAAAGCAAATAAATATTTCCTTTTAAAAAACTTTCATGATACAAAAAAGGAAAGGTAGAAAATAATATCCATAAAAATCTTTCCAGTCAAACTATATTATATAAAATCAACATGCTAAGAAACTAATTCATTTTGATGAATGACAAATTTACATTCAAAACAGAGCTACTGTTATGAGATACTAACCATCAGCAACTATATTCAAGCATTAAACTTGGGGGAATATATTACATTGATCTTAAATTTCTGTCAAGAGTTGTTTTTTTTTTTAAAGTCACTTCTCTGACTCCAAGCTAAAAATGTTTTATTAATGCTACCAATCTGTAACTCTGTAGTTAGTTTCTAATTTCATTACATAATTTTCTTATTCATAACTTGGGGTAGTTTTTGCATATCAGTCTAGAGGTTACAAAAGAACATGTCTACCAAGTGCAAACTCAGCCTTAAATTAATCAATCCCATTTATCTTTGTAATAGGTCCACTCTTGGTTAAAAAATATATTTTTGCATATGTACCACACAATTTTTTTACTATTAACTATGAAATAGATAAACTATTTCTATTAGCAAAAGAGCAGATAAATTAAAGTTAAGACCAACGTTGTCTGGTATCCTACAATCCTATACAATTCAAATGAAAAACGTATTCTGATGTAAAATATTTTGCTACTTTTCTTCTTTAAATGATTTAACCCCCAAAGACAGAGGATTGGACTAGATCTTTCATATTCTCTTTGAAACTAAGACATAAATCTCAATTGTTGCTGGTATAAGTAATTAGGATAAGTCATAATTGCCTCGAGACAACATTAAAGATTGAAATATAATATTAAAAGACCTGACATAAAAATATTGCCCTAAGTCAATGTAAAGTAACTTTTATCCTAGGCGAAATGCTGAAAATCAACATGCTTTTTGAAATACAGTATGTGCGTCACTGAGTGTGAAAGACTGCCTTTAAAAAGGCTTCCAATGATCCCCACTCTGGTATTCATTCCATTGTATAATTTCCTCCCTTTGAGTGTGGGAGGGGCCAATTTCTTGCTTTAAATGAACAGAATAGGAAAAGCGATGGGATGTCATTTCTGATTTTTGGTTATGAGACAAATGTAGCTTCCATCTTCGGTGCACTCTTGTGTTCTCCAGTCACTTGCCTGAGAGAAGCCAATTTTCATGTTGTAAGCTGCCTGATGGTAAGATCCACATGGCAAGAATCTGAGGGACACCATTGGCCAATAGCCAGAGGAATTAAGGCCTATGTGAGTGAGCCTGGAAGTGAATCTTTCCCAGGGTGGTTTTCACATGAGACAGCAGCCCTGGCTGACAGGTTGACTACAACCTCAAAAGAGACTTGAAGCCTACACACACAGCAAAGCCCCTCCCAGATTCCCGATTAAGAAAACCATGAGATACTAAATATTTACTGTTTTAAACTGCTTTGAGTATAATTTCTGATACAGCAAATGGCAATTATAGTCCTGATACTGGTGATTTTCACTGAAAAATAGAATAACGAAATGTGAAAAAGCAAGCTGCCTGACGGTGAATATCTGAAAGAGACTCCAAATCCAGTATATTTAAAATGTTTAAAGTTGGCTGTGAGTTTGTCATAGATGGCTCTTATTTTGAAGTATGTTCCTTCAATGCTTTGTTTGTTGAGGATTTTTATCATGAAGGGATGCTGAATTTTATTGAAAGCCTTCTTTTTGCATATGTTAAGACAATCATGTGTTTTTTGTTTTCAGTTCTGTTTATGTACTGAATCACATTTATTGATTTGCTTATGTTGAACCTACCTTGCATCCCAGGGATAAAGCCCGCTTGATCACGGTGGATTTCCTTTTTAATGTGCTGCTGGATATGGTTTTCTATTACTTTGTTGGCGATTTTTGCATCTATGTTCACTAAGGATATTGGCCTGAAGTTTTCTTTTTTTGTTGCATCTCTGCCAGGTTTTGGTATCAAGATGATGTTGCCCTCATAGAATGAGATAGTTTGCTAATAGTTTTGGTAGGAATTTACGGTACCAGCCCTTCTTTACATTGCCTGATCAAATAAGGCAATGAATCTGTCTGGTTTGGGGCTTTTTCTGGTTGGTAGGCTTCTTATTACTGATTTAATAAGAATTCCTTATTGGTCTGTTCAGGAATTAAATTTCTTCCTGGTTCAATCTTGGGAGGTTGTATGTTTCTAGGAATTTATCTATTTCTTCTAGGATTTTTAGCTTATGTGCATAGAGGTATTCATAGTAGTCTCTGGGGCTTTTCTGTATTTCTGTGGGGTCAGTAGCATAATAATATTCCCTTTGTCATTTCTGATTGTGTTTATTTGTATCTTCTCTCTCTCTCTCTTTTTTTTTTGTTATTAGTCTAGCTAGTTGTTTGTCTTATTAATTCTTCCAAAAAGCCAAACTCATGAATTTGTTGATTTTTTGTATCATGCTTTGTTTCAATTTCTTTCATTTCAGCTCTAATTTTGGTTATTTCTTGTCTTCTGCTATCTTTGGGGTTGATGTGTTCTTGTTTCTCTAGTTCCTCCAAGTGCAATCTTAGGTTATTAATTTGGGATATTTCTGACTTTTTGATGTGGGCATTTAGCACCATGAAATTCTCCCTTGACACCGCTTTAGCTGTGTCTCAGCGATTCTGGTATGTTATATCTTTGATCTCATCAGTTTCAAAGAATTCCTTGATTCCAGCCTTAATTTCATTGTTTACACAAAGGTCACTCAAGAGCAAGTTGTTTAATTTTCATGTAATTGTATGCTTTGAGGAATTTTCTTAGCAAGGATTTCTATTTTTATTGTGCTGTGGTCTGAAAGTGTAGTTGGTAGGATTTCTGGTTTTTTGATTTTGCTAAGGATTATTTTATGGCTGATGGTGAGGTCAATTTTAGAGTATATACCATGTTCAGATGAGAAGAATGCATATTGTTTTGGGATGGAGAGTACTATAGATAGATGTCTATTAGATCATTTAGTCAAATGTCAAGTTCAGGTACTGAATATCTTTGTTAGTTTTCTGCCTCAATGATCTGTCTAATACTGTCAGTGGGATGTTGATGTCTCCTAATATTATTGTGTGGAAATCTAAGTCTCTTCATAGGGAAATGCACAGCCAAAAATCATAATAAATGGGCAAAATCTGAAAGCAATTCCCCTTGAGAACTAAAATAAGATAAGGATGCCCTCTCTCACCACTCCTACTAAACATAGTATTGGAAGTCCTAGTCAGAGCAATCAGGCAAAAGAAAGAAATGAAAGACATCCAAATAGGAAGAGATGAAGTCAAACTATCCCTAATTGCAGATGATATGATTCTACACCAAGAAAACCCCACAGTCTCTGTCTAAAAGGTCTTTGACCTGATAACAACTTCAGCAAAGTTCCAGGGTACAAAATCAATGTATAACAACCAGTAGCATTGCTATATACCAACAACATCCAAGCTGAGAGCCAAGTCAAGAAAGCATCCCATTAACAATAGCCACAAAAACAATGAAATACAGGGCCAGGCATGGTGGCTCACGCCTGTAATCCCAACACTTTGGGAGGCTGAGGTGGGCGGATCATGAGGTCAAGAGTTCAAGACCAGTCAGACCAATATGATGAAACCCCATCTCTACGAAAAATACAAAAATTAGCCAGGCGTGGTGGCATGTGGTTGTAGTCCCAGTTATTTAGGAGACTGAGGCAGGAGAATAGCTTGGGCCCAGGAGGCAGAGGTTGCAGTGAGCTGAGATCGCATGATTGCACTCCAGCCTAGGTGAAAGAGTGAGACTCCGTCTCCAAAAAAAAAAAAAAAAAAAAAAAAGAGAAAGAAAAGAAATACATAGTAAATAGAAATATAGCTAACCAGGGAGATGACAGATCTCTCCAGTGAGAACACTGCTCAAAGAAATCAGAGACAATGCAATCAAATGGAAAAACATTCCATGCTCATCAATAGTGTATTAGTCCATTTTCACACTGCTATAAAGTACTTCCTGAGACTGGGTAATTTATAAAGGAGAGGGGTTTAATTGACTCACAGTTCTGTATGACTGTGGAAGCCTCAGGAAGCTTACAATCATGGCAAAAGAGAAAGCAGGCACATCTTACATGGCAGCAGGCAAGAGCAAGAACATGTGAGAGCACAGAAAAAAACTACCATTTATAAAACCATCAGGTCTTGTAGGAATTCACTCACTATCACAAAACAGCATGGGGGAATGGTCCCCATAATCCCATCATTTCTCTCCCTTGACATGTGGGGATTAGAGGTCCCTTCCTCAACACATGGGGATTACAGGTTCTTTCCTCAACATGTGGGGATTATTATTTGAGATAAGATTTGGGTGTGGACACAGAGCCAAACCATATCATATAGAAGAAATCAATATTGTTAAAATGGCCACACTGCTCAAAGCAATTTATAGACTCAATGGTATTCCTATCAAACTATGAAAGAAATTCTTCACAGAATTAGAAAAAAACTACTAAAATTCCTATGGAGGCAAAAAAAGAGCTCAAATAGTCAAGGCAATTCTAAACAAAAAGAACAAAGCTAGCGGCATCATGTTACCCAAATTCAAACTATACTACAAGACTACAGTAACCAAAACAGCATGGTACTGCTACAAAAACAGACACATATGCCAATGGAACAGAATAGAGAGTCCAGAAATAATGCTGTACACCTACAACCATCAACAAAAAGAAGCAATGGGAAAAGGATTCCCTGTTCAATACATGGTGCTGGGATAACTGGCTATCCATTCACAGAAGATTGAAACTGAACCTTTTCCTTATATAAAAATCAACTCAAGATGCATTAAAGACTTAAACGTAAAACCTAAAACTATAAAAACCCTGGAAGATAACCTAGGACACACCATTCTGGATAAGATGCTGGCAAAGTTTTCATGAAGAAGACAATGAAACCATTTGCAACAAAAATAAAAAATGACAAATAGGCTGGGCACAGTGGCTCATGCCTATAATCCCAGCACTTTGGAAGGCCGAGGTGGGTGGATCACAAGGTCAAGCGATCAAGACCATCTGGCCAACATGGTGAAACCCCATCTCTACTAAAAATATAAAAAGTAGATGAGCATGGTGGTGCACACCTATAATCCCAGCTACTTGGGAGGCTGAGGCAGGAGAATTGCTTGAACCTGGAAGGCAGAGGTTGCAGCCAACCAAGATCATGCCACTGCACTCCAGCCTGGCAATGGAGTGAGACCCCGTCTCAAAAAAAAAAAAAAAAAAAAAAGAAGAAAGAAAAAGACAAATAGGATCTAATTGAGATAAAGAGCTTCTGCACAGCAAAATTTAAAAAGCACTATGAACATAGCAAAGAGACAACCTACAGAAAGGGAGAAAATATTTGCATCTATGCATCTGGCAAAGTTCTAATATCCAGAATTTATAAGGAACTTAAACAAATCAACAAGCAAAAAACAAACAATCCCAATGAAAAGTGGGCAAAGGACATGAACAGACATTTTTCAAAAGAAGATATTCATGTGGCCAACATGAATATGCAAAAATGCTCCACATCACTAATTATTAGAGAAATGAAAATCACAACCACAAAGAGATACTATCTCACACCAATCAGAATGGCTATTTTCAAAAAGTCAAAAAATAACAGATGCTGGCAAGGTCGCAAAAAAAGGGAACACTTATACACTGCTGGTGGGAATGTAAGTTAGTTGAGCCATTTTGGAAATCAGTTTGGTGATCTCGAAGAACTCAAAGCAGAACTGCCACTCAACCAAGCAATCCCATTATTGGGTATATACCGAAAGGAATACAAATCATTCTACCATAAAGACACATGCTCTGCCGCACACGGTGGTTCACACGTGTAATCCCAGCACTTTGGGAGTCCGAGGCGGGCAGATCACGAGGTCAGGAGATAGAGACCATCTTCGCCAACATGGTGAAATCCCGTCTCTATTAAAAAATACAAAAATTAGCGGGGCAAGGTGGCAGGCGCCTGTAGTCCCAGCTACTCCCACGGCTAAGGCAGGAGAACGGCGTGAACCCAGGAGGCGGAGCTTGAGTCAAGATTGCGCCACTGCACTCCAGCCTGGGCGACAGAGCAAGACTCTGTCTGGAAAAAAAAAAAAAAAAAAAAAGACACGTGCTCATGTATGTTAGTCTCAGCACCATTCACAATAGCAAAGACATGAAATCAACCTAGATTCCCATCAATGGTATACTGGATAAAGAAAATGTGGTACATATATACCATGGAAAACTACCCACACATTAAAAAAAAAAGAAAGTGAGATCATGTCCTTTGCAGCAACATGGATGGACCTGGAGGTCATTATCCTAAGTGAGCTAACGCAGGAACAGAAAATCAAACACCACATGTTCTCATTTGTAAGCGGGAAATAAACATTGAGGACATATGGACACAAAGAAGGGAACAACAGACTTCAGAGCCCACTTAAAGGTAGAGGGAAGAAGGAGAGTTAGGATAAAAAATACTACCCGTTGGGTACTATACTTATTATCTGGGTGGCGAAAAAATCTGTACACCCAACCACCGTGACATGCAATTTGCCTATACAGCAGAGGTGCACATGTGCCCTGCAACTAAGATAAAAGAGTTGTAAAAATACACAAAAAACAAACAAACAAACAAAAAATGTTTAAAGAGAAACTAGAGAATAGCAACTATAAGAGTACATGAAATAAAGAGGGGGAGAGGATTTTATTAAAAGAGCCCTACCCCCCAAAATTTTTAAACATATATTCATTGGTCTCAAGCAATCCTCCTGCCTCGGCCTCTCAAGGTGCTGGGATTGATTACAGGCATGAGGCATTGTGCCCGGCTGTAAACTTATTTTCTATAGGTACTGAGAGAGTGTACGTATATGTTTATGTTTAAATGTAGTAGTCAATGTGGCCACTACATTCTAGGGGACCAGCATTATTCATCATGAGAATATAGTTTCTTTGGTTTAGGAAAACATTTTAAGAACCTTTTCAGTTAAGAAAAATAAAACAGTAAGGCACAAAGAGGGTAAAAGAAAAATAAGCAGAAATTGCTTGACATTAGAAGATAATAGAGAACTTTAAATCTATTTAGAGCAATTTGAGAGTACTGGGGTACTGCAGATGGAGTGAGGCCCTGAAATGAGGAGCATGGAAGAGACAAAAAGAGGGAAGAACAAGAGAAAGAGTGAGAGAGAAAAATAATAAAGGATTGTGAAAATAGTAATAAGCAGGGTTTTATAGAACAAACAAAACAGTAAGAAAATTAACCATCATGGAGAAAATACTGCATTGTTAGGACCTGCCTATATTATGCTTTCAACTGTCAACACCATCTACCCCCTACCTACCAATGACCTCAAACCTGCAGTGAAATGAAGCTCCCAACAGGCTTCTATGATGGCACAGCGGTTGACTAGGATCAAAAATTGAGAGAAGGAAGCAATGAAAAAAGCAGAAGGTAAATGCAAAAAGTGAGTGAAATACAGAGTTAGAATGAGAATTCAACTGAAACATGCCATCAGGAAAAGAAATAGAGAGAAAAGCTACTTCAGAACTAGGAGATATTGAAAGGGAATGTGCACTGATCTCAGTTTGAAGGACTGATTAAACTATATTTATTTTGAATATTAAAGGATAGAGTGATCTCTGAGAGTCAGAGATTTTTGACAACATTGTCTTATACTTGCCTGTAATAGTTCTCAGAATTTAGTATAATTTCTGGCACATAAGACATCGTGTGGTGGCTCACACCTATAATCCCAGCACTTGGGGAAGCCGAGGTGGCCAGATCACCTGAGGCCACGAGTTCGAGACCAGCCTGGCCAACATAGCGAAACCCAATCTCTATTAAAAATATGAAAATTAGCCAGGCGTGATGACACACACCTGTAGTCCCAGTTACTCGGGAGGCTGAGGCAAGACAATCACTTGAACCCGGGAAGCAGAGATTGCAGTAAGCCGACATTGCACCACTGCACTCCAGCCTGGGAGACAGAACAAGACTTTGCCTCAAAAAAAAAAAAAGACAACATAAATGCTATCTGTTTTGTGATGATTATATTGTAATTTTGCCCTACTAAGCTTTCAGTTCTATAAAGGCTAGCTCGAGTCTACCACGTTAATCACTCTATCCCCAAAATTTTACCTAGTACCTGATCACACAATAGTTGCTAAATAAGTATTAAATCATGACTAATTAATACAGAAAAAAAGCAATATTCTCAAAATTGCAGTTGCTTGACAGAGTGAAAAATATATTGGAGTTTCATCTAATCTCATTCATTCTTTCATTCAGTAAGCTTTTTGTCAGCAAATATTACCTTGGACTTACTATATGTCAGTAACTGTGCTAGGCATTGAGGTTTCAAAGATAATTAAGACAGAGTGTTCAAGTGTCAGCTCCTTTCCCCCACTGATTTCATAATATAAAGGTAAAGACAAACACGTAAGTAATTATAACACCATAAGGCAGATGGCATAAGATAGCTTTGTTTGAGAGTCTCTGGGCATGCAGATGAGGAGTGCCTCAACTCTTTATGTTGCTCATTTAAGCAGCAACATAAAGAATGATGAGCAGTTGACATGGCAGATGAGGGATTCAGAGAACGGCACGTGCAAAGGCTTGGAAGTCTAAGGAAACATGATGCTTCTAAAAATTAATAAGACATTCAAAATGGATGAGCATTTGAAGATGGGGCTGTTGACCTATGTGACAGTCTAAAATATGTGACATGCTAAAAGTAACAGGGAGACTTTGATGGATTTGAAGCAGAGAAAAATGATTTAAAAGAGTTCTTTCTTAACACTGTTTTGAAGAACGGCAAAACCAAAAGAAAAGAGAACTGTTAAATGTTCTTGCTTAATTAAGAGTCCAGGCAAGATATGATAGAAGCATATATTTAAAGAGTAGGTGTTTTGGTAGAAAGAAGCCCCCAAAAATTTCTGTGTTAAATAGTGGGGAGGAGAAGGATAACCAGTTCTATTTTTTAAAATATTTTTTGTTTATTTATATATTTTTAGAGAAAGAGTCTCACTCTGTTGCCCCAGCTGGAGTGCAGTGATACAATCACACCTCACTACAGCCTCAGACTCCTGGGCTCAAGTGATATGATCCTCCTGCCACAGGCTCCCAAGTAGTTGGGACTACAGGCATGCACCACTGTGCCTAGCCCTCTGGTTTGAAACGTTAAGAGGTAAGTTCAACTTCCAATTTAACTGAAGATGAGGTGCAGTAAGGGCCATGATTCTAATATGTATAATTTTTCTAAAGCTCACAATAACTAATCATAGTTTATATATAAAAGGAAACAGAAAAAGCAGAAACATAAAGCAAAAAGAGAGAAGTTAGAAAGAGTTAAATGTTACAATAATGAAAGTAAACATTTTATTGCTCAATTAAAATACAAAAACTTAGCTTGGGTAAGAAAACAAAATCTATTCCTTTGCCTTGAAGAGAATACCTAAAACAAAATAATACAGTCATGAGTTGCTTAACTAATGACTGAGATACAGTCTGAGAAATGTATCCTTAGGCAAGTTCATCATTGTGCATACATCATAGAGTGTACTTACACAAACCTAGATAGTATAGACTACTATACACCTAGGCTATATAGTATAGCCTCTGGCTCTGAGGCTACAAACCTGTACAGCATGGTGCTGTACTGAATACTATACGTAACTGTAATACAATTGTAACTATTTGTGGATCTAAACATATCTAAACATAAAAAAGGTACAGTAAAAGTATCGTATTATAATCTTATAGGACCACCATCATAAATGTCATACGTCATTGACCAAAACATCATTATGTGGTATGTGACCATATATAAAAGGCGAAAAACTAAATAATTTCCCTGAGATAATAATTGTACCAAATATATTTTCTGTCTACAACATAATAAACCCAGAAATAAATTTGTTTTATGTTTAAACTACGAGAAAAAGCCAAGTCACTGGAGATTGAAAAATGAATTTCAAAAAGAATATAAAAAATGCAATTAGAATATGAGAACATTATATATAAAAATATATTAAATGTGGACAATATTACACATGAAATACATCATAGCTTAAATGTTTTAATTACTAAAAAAGCAGTAAAGAGAGTAATGAATGCAAGAACTGTAAGAAACTCCATATTAACTAGTAGTAGTACTAAAATAACACGATGTTTACAATAGCAAAAATTTAGAACAACTGTTATCTCCAACAATAAAAAAATATTTAAAAGTTATCATGGAGCTGGATGCGTTGACTCACACCTGTAATCCCAGCACTTTGGGAGGCTGAGGCAGGTGGATCACTTGAGGTCAGGAGTTCAAGACCAGCCTGGCCAACATGGTGAAACCCCTACACTAAAAATACAAAAATTAACTAGGCATGGTGGCAGGCACCTGTAATTCCAGATACTCAAGAGGCTATGGCAAGAGAATCACTTGAACCCAGAAGGTGGAGCCAAGATTGCACCACTGCACTCCAGCCTGGGCAACAGAGCGAGACTCCATCGCAAATAAATGAATTTATAAGTGCTATTATGAACAATGATAGAGTCATAGCTAATGACATGAAAACGTTCACAATGTTTTGTAAGTTGAAAGACAACAGGTTAACAATAGCATATTGTATGACGCCATTTTATAAAATGCATCTATGTAAGCATAGAAATAAAAAAAATAAACTAACATTTATTAAGTGCACATTATATACCAGGCACTGTTTAAGCATTTCACATATACTGACTTATTTATGGTTATAACAAACCTATGTAGCCATTCTATTACTTTCCCCACTTTGTGAGATTTAAGATAAGGGAAATTAAAGAATTTGCCCAAGGTCACAGAGCTAATAAGTGGCAGAAGCTTGGAAGAAAATACATCAAAATGTTAATAGGCTGGGCACAGTGGCTCACGCCTGTAATCCAGCACTTTGGGAGGCCAAGGCGGGTGGATCACTTGAGGTCAGGAGTTCAGGGTCAGCTTGGCCAACATGGAGAAACTGGATCTCTACTAAAAATACAAAAATTAGCCAGGCATGGTGGCATGCATCCGTAATCCCAGCTACTCCGGAGGCTAAGGCAGGAAATCATTTGAATCCGGGAGGCAGAAGTTGCAGTGAGTCAAGATCATGCCACTATACTCCAGCCTGGGCAACAGAGCGAGACTCTGTCTCAAGAAATTAAAAAAAAAAAAAGTTAATAGTGCTTATTTCTGAATGATGAAATTATAGATGACTTTTTATTTAGCTTGTTTCACATTATCTTTTTATTTAGCTTGTTTTACATTCAGAAAAACCGAAAAAACATTTTCAGTTTTTCCACAAGGGGCATGTATTACTTGTGAAACAAAGAAATTATGGGTCTTTTAAAGATGAAAGCAAAACATCTAATTAGGAAACAAAAATAAGTAAAAAGAAAAAATCTGAGAGATGTTTCTCTTAAAAAATACAGATAAGCCTAACAACTAAAGTACATATTTTAATCAAAATATCATAAATAACATTAGATATACTTAAATGTCAGTGAACTAATAATTATCTGGAAATAAAATGGACTCTAATAAGTTTATAAAAACCTGAATTAAGGTTTGGAAATGTTAACGATTTACCTTCCCCCAAAGGCTCTGGGTCCAGAGAGTTTTATAAAATGTTTACTTTAAACTTCCAAAGACTAGTAATCCCCATATCAAAAAATCTACTTAATTCATTTAATAAATATGGCAAAAATCTGACACTAGGATCTGACAATAGCAATATAAGAAAGAAAATTACAGTAGTCCCGTTATTTACAGAGAATATGTTCCAAGGCTTTGTCGCTGCCTGAAACTGCAGATAGTATTGAACCCTATAAATACTATGTTGCCTCCCATACATACATACCTATGATAAAGTTTAATTTATAAATTAGGCACAGTAAGAGATTAGCCTCAAAAACAAAAAATAAAATAGAACAAGTATAACAATATACTGTAATAAAGATAATACAAATGGATGCTCTCACTCATTCTTTCTCTTGTTCTCTCTCAAAATAGCTTATTGTACTGTACTGTGAATAACTGAAAGTGCAGAAAGCAAAACCATGGATAAGAGGGACCGTTGTATAACCAATCACATATACAGAAGAGGATGTAAGTATCCGATATAAAATACTAATATAATTTAGTGAAAAATCAAAAGAATAATTAACAATGGCCTGGTTGGATGTATTCCTAAAATAAATGATGGTTTAATATTAGTACATCTATTAATAGGATATAGCTCTATGCATGTTAGTATATAAAAAAGAAAAAGTAAATAAAAAAGAAAAATCCTATATAATTATTTCAATAGATAGGAAATCATTTGCTAAAGTCAACTTCCAGTCCTAGTTTAAAAAACTCTAAGAGAGCTAGAAATAATAGAATGGCTCTGTAATATACTAAAGAATACCATTGTAAAACAAATTTACAACACTGATATACCAGACTCTCTACTGACTAGAGATATCCCATTACAATCAGGAGGAAAATAAGAATTACTGGAAATATCTGTCAAATAGAAGATTCAGACCTTTCCAAAACCACCTCTTCACCTGTTTGCCCCCTTGACTTTCTCCTATTCGGGGCTCAGACAAGAGTGAAGCAAGTAAGACCCCTGAAGTGCAGAACTGAAGGACATACTTACTCTTGGGGTTATGAAAGTTCAAGGTTGATAGTTGTATGACCCTGAGAGTGAGCACCTCCCTCCCTTAAAAGTCTCACTTGTCTCACCCTAGTTCCAGTCCTGCACGTATTCCTTCTCTCTTGTAAATTCTACTAGCTCTACTCCCGACAAGCTAAAGTCAGCCATTTGTAGAAAGTCAGCTAGTCTTTAGAATTTTAGATGTTTCAAGAAGAAATTAAACAGTAGTCCCCTATGATTCATGTGTTTCTGAATTTTCCAACTTCTCCCATCGACTAAATCCTATTGAAGCCTTCCCACCTTAACTGCTCTCTTTCCAAAGAAATCAAATTAACAGATTTCTCTGTAGGTAATCCTCAAAGACCAGATCTCTTTATATTCACAACATATGTGAGAAAGTTAGTAGTTGGGAAATTAGTTTTCATATATATCTTATAATATATATTATTTTAGGGTCCCATACAAAACTTTTATTTTAATAATTTATTGCCAATTACTTGTTCTCTTCAGTTCAGAAATTTTAAAGAGTAAAATAAGGGGCTGGGCACAGTGGCTCATGCTTGTAATCCCAACACTTTCGGAGGCCGAGGTGGGCAGATCACCTGAGGTCAGGAGTTCAAGACAAGCCTGGCCAACATGGCGAAACCCCCATCTCTAATAAAATTACAAAAATTAGCTGGGCATGGTGGCACGCAACTGTAATCCCAGCTACTCGAGAGTCTGAGGCACAAGAATCACTTGAACCCCAGAAGCAGAGGATGCAGTGAGCTGAGATAGTGCCACTGCACTCCAGCCTGCATGACAGAGGAAGTCTCTGTCTCAAAAATAAAAAAAAAAATTAAAAAAGAGTAAAATAAGATAATATATGATATATACAGAAAATACTTTGAAAGTGAGACTATTCTATAAATACCAACTATTATTAATTAGTATTTCCTTTTTATCAAAATGTACTTATGCATATGGTCATTTACATGTTATTAGAATGGGACATATCACAGGAGGAAAAAGCTATTTTCAAAGTAATATGGAAACTTAACATATAGAACTTTGGAAAAGCTGCTGAGTAGTATTACGATGCCTTTACTTTGCATAATTCTACAGATGCCATATCCTAAACCTATGTCCTATCTTCCTGTGTGTTTAAGCAAATCAAAACTGACAGTGAACAGACCTTTTTAATATGTCTCATGACATTTTATTCTAGAAGAGGCAAGTTCTTGCTATGGAATATGTTTCTCAAATGCATCTGAGGCTTTTCATATTTAATGTTGCATCTCTAGATCGTTTTACAGATAAATTCATCTCATCATGAAATAATTTTCCTGAAACTATTGTGTATAGGACCAAGATACTACACACATAAATATACAAGATATTACACACATAAATAACTTGCAGTGAAGGATACAAGATTTTAAAAATATAATAATAATAAATTTAGGTAAATACAATCATACATATATATATATATATATATATATATAAAATCAGTAAACGTCTGCCTAAATATCACTGACTTTTAGAAAGTATTTCTAGCTGGGTGCAGTGGCTCATGCCTGTAATCCCAGCACTTTGGGAGGCTGAGGCGGGCAGATCACAAGGTCAGGAGTTCGAGATCAGCCTGTTCAATATGGTGAAACCCCATCTTTACTAAACAATAGAAAAAAATTAGCCAGGCATGGTGGTGGGTGCCTGTAATCCCAGCTACTCAGGAGTCTGAGGCAGGAGAATTGCTTGAACCCAGGAGGCGGAGGTTGCAGTGAGCCGAGACTGCACCACTGTACTCCAGACTGGGCAACAGAGCAAGACTCTTGTCAAACAACAACAACAAAAAAAGTATTTCTAACTATGGTGTTGATAACATGTACTGAGTAATCTTTCCAAAGTTTTTCCTAGTGAACGGATGATTGCACTACTTACCTAATTGCATCATTGGTCTCTGAAACGACTCTGAGGTACTCTTTCAAATAATAATAATTAAAGAGGTATTTCCGAACCCTATAGCCTCGCCATCGTCTCTGAATCTATTAAAGTAAATAAAGAGATAAAATACGCCAGTAAATACTTTCATTAAAAAATGTAATAGCGCTTCAAACGCTTAACGTAATTATGGCCGATAACTACTATCAAATAAAGTCTTAGGCTTTTCCATTAATATAACAGTATATTAGCTGTAAATATAGGTTCTGCTAATAAATTTATTATGAACTTTTATAAAACTAACATAATCATAGGCTATTATAATTTACTTTAAATTATTTATAATTATTTCACAGAATACTAAACTATGGAAAGATTTATAAAAATTTGCTTTATAAATTCCTACCATTTCCACTTCCTGGGCAAATGGATTTTTTTTTTTTTCATAACCAACTCACTTTAAGATTGTATTTGGTCTCATTGAAATACACATTTAGTTTTTGTATTTTGTCTCATTAATGGGCTTCTTAAACTCAGTGGTATCAAAATATTTAAACAAATTCTTGTATCTTAATTATGACATTTTAATACTTCCTTAACAATAGCAGCAATAACTAACATTTATTGAGTTATTATGTGCCAGGCGTTAATCTAAGGGTTTTTGCTTACACTTATGTATTTAATCTTTAGAATACTACTATGACATAAGTACTCATTACCTCATTTACAGATGTGGAAACGGTTAAAAAGAGAGGTTACACAATTTTCCTATAATTATATAGATATTAGGATGAATCTTGGAATCAAATTTCAAGTTAGGGCTTCAGAGAGCCCACTCTCATAACCATTGCCATGTAGAACTGGGAACAAAGAGAACTGTGATTTTCAATACAATAACATTTTTATTGAAATTATCTGCTTCTTCCATCTTTTACTTCAATGCTAACATTCAAATAGTTTTATTTTTACTAGAACATATCATCAAAGTAGGGTGTGGTTTTTTTTGCATGAGAGGAATGGTAGGGGTCTGAGAGACTATACCTAAGTCAGCTTCTAGATATCTTAGACAACCCCAGGAACCATGAGAACCAGTCACTGTCCTTAAGTCCTATCTTTGTTAATATAAGTATTTTTGCTATATTTTCTAATACCCCCATTTGAAAAACTCAAATAAAGTAATATATGATATTAATTAGGAAAAAACAGCTTAATTATTTAAAGGATTAGAGGAAAAAGAAATAGCACATATTGAAAAATATTAACTTAGTCTTGCATAAAGATTTAGCATCATTCCCCCTAAAATTTTCCAACAGTTTAAATATCTATATGAATGACTCACGTATCCTAAATGATTCTCTTTTCAGATATGAAATCTTACCAACTTTAGCACAGTTTACTATGCTAAGAGAACACACATCTTCCCTAAACTTTTTTTTTTTTAATAGAAAAGGGAAATATGGAGACTAAACACCAGTCCATTGGGTTTTATCCCCAAAGTCTACTTTCTTTTAGCTAAAAAATATTTAGTATAAAATTTGTATAAGTTGAATATTGGATCAATAAAAAGTAAACTGGAAAAATTGTTTATTTAAATTCTGATTCTTTATTTTTCTCTCTTTTAAAACACAGTCATTTAAAAGGTCATTTATAATCATTTTGCAATTTAAGATATTAAACATGGCTGGGCATGGTGACTCATGCCTGTAATCCCAGCACTTTGGGAGGCCAAGGCGGGCAGATCACAAGGTCAGGAGTTCGAGACCAGCCTGGCCAATATGGTGAAACCCCATCTCTACTAAAAATACAAAACTTAGCTGGGCATGGTGGCATGCACCTGTGGTCCCAGCTACTCAGGAGGCTGAGGCGGAAGAATCGCTTGAACCGGGGAGGCGCAGGTTGCAGTGAGCCGAGATTGTGCCACTGAACTCCAGCATGGGTGACAAAGTGAGACCCCATCTCAAAAGAAAAAAAAAGATATTAAACATGACGATTATAAGGTAGTGTTTTGTCAGACTCCCAGTATGAGAATTACTAAAGTAACTGAAAATATGCAAAACAGCTTGTAAGAACAAATAAATCAGAGACAATAACTTTATTTTAATTAATTATTTTATTTATTTATTTTGAGATGGAGTCTTGCTCTGTCGTCAGGCTGGAGTGCAGTGGCATGATCTTGGCTCACTGTAACCTCCAACTCCCTGGTTCAAGCGATTATCTTGTCTTAGCCTCACGAGTAGCTGGGATTACAGGCATGAGCCACCATGCCCAGTTAATTTTTGTATTTTTAGTAGAGACGGGGTTTCACCATGTTGGCCAGGATGGTCTCGATCTCCTGACCTCATGATCCACCCAAGGTATTGGGATTACAGGCGTGAGCCACCGCGCCTGGCCTTTTTTTTTTTTCAATGGAGTCTTGCTCTGTCACCAAGTCTGGAGTACAGTGGCATGACCTCGGCTCACTGCAACCTCTGTCTCCTGGGTCCAAACGATTATCCTGACTTAGCCTCCTGAGTAGCTTGGACTACAGGCATGTGCCACCATGCCCAGCTAATTTTTGTAATTTTAATAGAGGCAGGGTTTCACCATGTTGGCCAGGCTGGTCTTGAACTCCTGACCTTAAGCAATCCTTCCGCCTCAGCCTCCCAAAGTGCTGGGATTACAGGTGTGAGCCACCACACCCAGCCAACAATAACTTTAGAAAGTGAAACTAGTAGTATAGCAAACTAATGTAACAAAAGTATTCAAAGTGTCTTTTGAAATACTTCTCAAATGATCTTATTTGCAAGATCAATTCTTTAAATTAAAAAAAATTCTAAAATTATATACTCAATTTAGAAGCTCTCCCTAATTTTACCAATATTATATTATGACTGAGAAGGAAAAAGAAGGAATTGACAGAACCACTTTCCTAATGAAAAAGAAGAATCAATTGGAATATGTATATATATATATAAATCATACATGCAAATAAGTGCATATTTTCCTAGCTTATCTAATTTGATCATTATAGCATCATTCTGAGGTGGAGATTATTATTAGCCTCATTTGAGAGAAGAGGGAATTGATGTTTAGAGAGGTTAACTAATTGCCTAAGGTCTTATAGCTCTTGGATGGCTTCAAATGTTTCAGCATACTTTTACTGCATATACAGTAACAATTTTATTAATGAAGGGAACACTTGTAAATACATGTACTGACAGGAAATCCATCATCAGCAATAGAAGTTATTCAAGTTGCATAGGAAAATATTAAGATATCAAATAGTATTAAGGGAGGGTCTACCTAACACATTAAAATATCATTAAATTACAAATAAAATAAGATTAAATGTGCCAGAAAACACAAAAGATGCATGTTGGCATACTGTGAGGAAGGAAGAATGATGAGGGTTTATGATTTGGTAATATCAGAGAAGTGGATATTCCCATTTCTAAGAAAGAGATGTTAAAGGAAAAAAACTGAAATTGGCTGAAAGATTTGTATTCAAATAAGAAGACTTTCTTGTAATTAAAACAGAAAAAATGCAACAACATGGGCTCTTTCCTTCTCCAAACCCAGCAACTACTGGAAACAGCACCAACCATATCTAGAGAGACTACAACTGGTATGCTTTCAGAAAACATTCTATTGTCCTGACACCCTACGCATCTCTCCAAAGGCTGGCTAAAATTCCTCTCCAAGATAATTCCTTTTATACAAAATTGGATATTAAAGATGTAATAAGTAAGTGATGGTTAAGGTAACAAATTAAAACTCATCCACACTTAAGTATAATCAATCAGTCTTTAAGTGGCTTTCTTAGAGATGACTGGATAAAAAGATCTGGAGGAAACAGCATTTGAGTGGGTGAAGAAGCTGCCATCGGTGAAATGAAGGATCTAAAATTTATTGAGCTCCATGAATGTGCCAGGTATTATGCTAACTGCTTTTATTCTCACAATATCCTTGTGAACAGGGCATGATCTCCATGTTAAAAATGAAGAACCTGAGGTTAAGTAATTTGCTCAGGGTCACATAACCAGTAAAACAGTAAATGGAAAGTCAGAATACAAAACCAGGTTTGACTTACTTCAAAGCCTACTCTTTCCACTAAAATACCTTACATATATATTGTATAAAGAGAGAGAGTATATGCGTGTTCTTTAGTTTAAAATATGGTATTTTCTTATATTTTAGGGAGACTAGTTTAACTAATAGCTAACTGATATTGTAAAATACAATATAGATGAGACTGTACTATATTTCCTATTATAGAAACAAATGACATCTTAAATTTTGCCTAAATATTCTGTTAATATTCCAGTACTAGTAAATACACTTTTAATTTTTTTAAATGTACTTTCAAGCAGCAAGATGATTTTTTATAACATTTCTTCTTAATTTCAAGGTAAATGGGTTATGACTTTAAAAAAAAAAAAAAAAGAAAAACGACTTGTATTCATGTCCTTCAAAGTAATTAGCAACTTTCAAAAGTGATTGGTATAAAACAATTATTGTCATTGATCAGCTCTGAATAGATAATTTTCAACAAAGTCATTGTGTGCTCAGCAGATTACAGCTTGTTAACGGGCAAGTTCTAAATGACCTCTTAAGCTAGTCAAATCAATGATGCATATTCCTCATTAAGTAACATCAAAATGTAAGTGGTCTTATAAATAATGTTTATTTTAAGCACTAAAACAAATGGCAAAACCTTGATATATTAAAAACCATCTGCCATAGAAAAGATTTTCCCTCCATTGGGTTTACTTTTATTCCTGAAAATCTATAGTAACCTTAACGACACTAAAAGAAAAAATGTCTTCTCTCTTAACGTGGAAAATGAAGACATGGGGCTGGGAGCGGAGGCTCATGCCTGTAATTCCAGCGCTTTGGGAGGCTGAGGTGGGCGGATCACGAGGTCAGAAGTTTGAGACCAGCCTGGCCAACATGGTGAAACCTCGTCTCAACTAAAAATACAAAAAATTAGCTGGGTGTGGTGGCAGGAACTTGTAATCCCAGCTACTCAGGAGGCTGAGGCAGGAGAGTCGCTTGAACCTGGGAGGCAGAGGTTGCAGTGAGCTGAGATCGCACCACTGCACTCCAGCCTGGGTAACAGAGTGAGACTCCATCTCAAGAAAAAAAAAAAGAAAAAAGAAAAAGAAAAATGAAGGCATGGAAAACAAATTCCTTGATGATAGCTCATCCAGTATTAATGCTCTAAATGTATATGAGAGCAGAGAAGTAGAACTCAGTTATCCATAATTATACTTTCATTAGAATGCTCAACATTCTAAAAAAAGACTGTACAGTGAGCACAGAAATGCGGGTTTACTAAATCTTCAAAGACTAGGAATGTAAAAAGTAGTAATATAACCCAAGTTTTCATTCTAGGTATCACTGCATTGTCTTGTCACAACCATTAATATTTATACATAAAATATTATCATATGAAAATACAGTTTCACACATATAGGACATATATGTGAAAATCTTAACTAGATATTTTGAGCAAAAGATTCTGGATAATTATTAAATGTGCAGTTTCCTCTCTTTAATATTCTGTTTCCCCACTCTCACTGGCCTTATACTTCCTTTCTCTACAAATCTATTTAATCATTTCACAATGATAGTGGTACTAGAAGTAGAAGGAGGGAGGAAGAAATATACTTTTATATGAGAATGGAACATTAAAATATCTATTCCATCATCAGGTAAAAGTTTGTTGTTGTCCAGATGGCCCCTTCTTTTCTTCCCAAGGCTGATATTTTGGGATACCTTTTTTTGTATAAATAAAACTGTTATTCATTCTGTATGCCCAGAACCATAACATAATGTCTAGCATATAAAAGACCTTCCATATCCTTTTTCTGGATCAATTTACTTATCTATCTCTAACTATGCAATCTTGGGGTCATTATTCTAAATACAAATGCTTACTTCCTAGTATTATAAACATGAAACTAGTATTATAAGTACTTTCAGGGATTGAGATTAATCTTTATATATCTGACACATATTTAATCATTTTTAAGTAAAGCCACCATATAATCTTTTCTACCTTTTTTTTTGTATTTTAGACACAAGTGGGAAACAAAAGAAAATGGTTATTTGATATATCAAGTTAGATTAATTTTTATAAATTAAAATTTTTATTATATATAGAGAAAGCTCTAAGGGGAAATAAGCCAATAAAGTGATGTTATTTGGCAAATTTGTTGTTTAAATGACCTTTGTTCCACTGTTTCTCCTATTACTATTGCTTCTGTTTCCCTAAAAATGAGCATTTCAATCTGAAAAAAATTGTTTGGGGGCACTATAATCAAGTCAAATAATTTAAAATAATAAAGAATCGTTGAAACTGCAGATTCCAGTGGAATTTCACTAAGTAAGTATAGGTGATTGATCAATAACTGGTATGGCGATTTCAGGGAAAAAGGAATTTTACTTGAAACAATTAATTACATCTGCAGTTCTTTAACACTCTGTAAGCTTTTGATTATTACCATTTTTTTTCATTCCTCATAGATCTTTGAAACTAAGATAAAAACGTATGACGGAATTCATTTTATAAGAGAGATCTCTAAGATGCTGCACACCAGCACCTCCTGAAATTTGCATTCATGTGATATTGCTCCAGTTGTTCTAGGGCAGACAGGCAAAGGAAGACTCAAGATGTAGGACATGATACAAAGGAGGCTTTTCAAAGTCATTAAAAGGAGTAAATGTTTCCCATAAAGTTTACCTTTGTTACATTCCAAGGTCTGTGACAGATTATATGTCCCCATTATGTTTAGTTTATTGAAGACTACTATACTCTAAACATTAATTTAGAAACAGAAGTTGACTTTTTCAGTCCTAATAACAATTTTGTGATTGTTCCTAATGTTTTAAAAATGTTAGAGTCCCTTTTCTTTTCCATTGATGCTTCAGGGCCCAAAACAGGCATGGTAGAGGTATAAATGAAACTAAACACAGACTTTTAAATTTCAAAAATCTGTGTGATCTACACCTTGGACTTCAACCAGCAAAGAAATGATGAATTCTCTTTGTTATCATTTGTTACATCCTACACAAAAATCCATTTAAAATTGGAGCAGGAAGGGTGTTTCATCTAGGCTTATGATGGATGACAAATCCTGAAGCTGGCAGTAGGAATGGGGGAGGCCACAGCCTGAATATTCTTTTAGATAGTGAGGTTTTTCATCATGGGCCATCTAATTCTGTCTACAAGGGGAAGCATGTGACACTGCATTGGAATGCCTCAACTTACTCCTTAGCTAATTGTCACTTAATTTAGAATTCCCGCATGAAATGTACTACCAATAAGGATGTTCATGAATTATCAGGCCACGAGGTCAGTTTTCCAAGAAAACAGGGTATGAGTAATGAAATGTCCCTAAGAGCTCAGTCTAGGTCAGTATAGTTGTTCTCTTCCATATTTTCAGAAAAAGAGGATTGGAAGTAAAGCCTAGATTACAAGTGACCAGCAATGACAGAAATGTGAGTGCCAGACCTCTTGGGTTCAATGTCTAACACTATGACTTACTAGCTGTGTGATTTGGGGCAAGATACCTTTCTGTGATTCCCTTTCCTCATCTTTTAAGTTGTAAGCTTAATGATACCTATACCTCAGAGAATTGGTTATGATGATTACAGAGAATAGTTAAAATATTTAAAATACTTAGAATGGTACCTGGAAAGTATTAACTGCTGTACAATTGTTAACTCATTATTATTATGTACCAGTGCTTCTAACCTACCAAGATTTGGCAGTACATGACATAGCAATCTTTTTCTTGCCTAGCTTCAGAGATCCATTTTGTTTTTCAAAAATTAGCAGCCACAATAATTTACTCACAATTGAACTCTTCGTAGGATACTACAAGACAATGAACATTTCATATCAGAAACTGATGTCAAATTTAGTGTGCAAATATGAATTGCACACTAAAACAAAGTTGAAGTGGACAGATTAGCAATTTGTCTTTCGAATTTACGAGTATTAGTGTAAACTTTATTAAAGAAACAACTATGTTTCAGGAGAATTGCAGGGCATTCAGTTGAAAACTGAATTTCAGTGTTATATCTCATGTAGGAAAAAATAAGTCTAATGTTCCCCCTATACTCTAACAAACTGTAATCTCACTCTTGGAACATTACTAATCTACTCTCCATCCTCCTTCTCTACAAAGCTCAACATACCCATATAATTGCGGCAGGAGTCAGACAAATGCCTCAGCAGATAGCAGTGGTCCCAGTGAAACCCCACCTTTAAGCCAAAAACAGTCGGAAGGCTGAAAGACCAGACTGCAGGTTCCAGATAAAACCCGCGACCCAGAGTGAGAACTTCTGTTCTTGTTTGCCTGCCCTTTCCTACTTGGTTCTTTCTCAATAATGTTTTTTACCCACTCAGCTATTGCTTTTTCCAATACTACCTACAGCTCCCTGCTCCCTTATCCTGTGCCTATAAAAATGCCAGACTCAGTCACACTGGGGGAGATGACCCAACTTCAGGTGAGAGAACACCTTTGGGCAGCTGCTCTACATCATAGGAAGCAACGGCGGGGCCAAACCAGCCCCGGAGCTGCAGGCCAGAGCAGGGCAAGGGACTGACCCAGCTGTGAACACACCACCATCCATCCAGCTGCAGACGGCAGAACTAAAGGAGCTGATTAGCATGTTGTAACACCCCTTCTGGGGCTTTGGGTTGTGGGCACCTCTGCTTGGGCACCACCGCATTCCCCTTGGACAACACACCTAGTCCAGCCGCAAGCCCTGCATGGAGCCTGCCCCTGTGCTGGTGTTGACAATGGCTGGACAGACCCTGGACGCACTTGCTCACACACACTCTCCGGCCAGGGACTGAGCGTGCAGTCACAGCCGCCAGTGGCTGGAACACAAGCCAGGCACAGCCAGGCAGGCCAAGTCGATGAGGCACCTCCTGCTATAATCCCTGCAAAAGGACCAAGAAAAATCCTGCATCACAAATCAAAGGAGCATTGATCTAGAAGAGGGCATAAATAAAATAAGAAGTCCTTAGAAAGAGAGAGAACCAAGGAAACAGAATCCACTGAAGTCAGGCCAGAGCTCAGTCTGACTTAAGTTCAGAATCTGGGGAGTTACCTTTTTTAAATCCTTGCTTCCTCACTGTCAGTCAGTTTGACTACAGTACACTGACTGTATAGCTGGTGGTATCCCCCAGCTATAGCTGTTTATTCTCAGGGAATAAGTTTCAGAATCTGGAGTCATTCTGTTGGGAAAATAGAGACGTCAGCAACAAAATTGAGGCTGAATGCATGTAATCTTGGTCTTGGGTTATTTTCCCCCTACAAATGTAAGAATTGGGTATAAAATATATGTCGTTTGCATGACAGACTTCTTCCTGGATGGGGTCAGCCAATCAGCAAAACCCATAAGCAAGAGAAAACAATAAATATTGAAAACTATGAATCAAGGTAATGGGAAAAAGGGACAAGAAATAGACCTTAGGATGGAAAAAATAATTTCACTAAACTCTACTACCTGGGGATATTTTTAAATGAGTTTTCCCCACATAAGTAATTCCTACCCTCATCTTTATAATATTGTCAGAAACCGGACTCTCTAAGCCCAGTATTTGGAGGGCTAAGATGACACCCAAGTACTCACTATATAGAAAATGGAGGGTCAGTTTTATACGAGGCTGTCAGAAGATATACAATTGTACATCTAGATGGTAGAGGGAGAGAAATGACTTGTGCAACTGAATCAGCTCATGGCATTTGCATTAGATACTAACAGTTGTTCAAAGAAAGAGAACTGAAAATAAAAGTTGGGGGCCAAATTTAGATAAGATCCACAATGGAGTAGAAAAGATGCTGGAAGAAAAGCAGAACTCTAACTGGAGTAAAGTCAAATTGAAGACTAAAAAGGAAATAAAGTGTCACAGAGAAACAGGAGGAATAGGGCCCCAGGAGCTAAGATAAAAATTTACTGAGCGATTTATTGCTATATTAATTGACTGTCACTGGCCTAGCAGCAAATCAGCAACAGGGGTTTTGTAAAGGCATACTGTGGGTTCTGACAGCAACTTATATCATAGCAAACCTCCTTCAAATCGGTATGCATTATGACACTTTAGCAAAATCCTGAATCTCGTGAAGTCTTCCATTTACATATGAACTGCGCAAACTGAATTTTACCTTAGCAAGTCCAGTTTATCTACATCATTATAGTCAAATAATCAAAAAAGGTTTAAAGATCCCCCAGCAAAGGCTTAAATAGTTTGCAACAAATGCGCTTTGAAACTTAGAAAAAATATGTTAAAGTAAAGGACTTTTTTACTCCTTGTTTAGGAAGAATAGGCCAGCATTCAGCATTCATTGATTTATTCAGGGATATTTATTTAACCACCTACTATAAGCCAAGCATTGAAGATACAAAGATGAAGAAGAAAGGATCTGGGCCTCAAGAGACTTACAGTGTGTAGGGGGGCAGGAGGTGTTGGGGTGGAGACAGGCATGTAAATTAGTAAGGATAATAAAATGTTACAGGTTCTATAACAGAAGTATGTCGATGGTAAAACAGGAACATAAAAAAGGAAAGTGATGAATTCTGCAGGGGTAGGGGCATCATAAAGTCTTTAGAGAAAAGGTGACCCTTTAAAACTAAATGCAGCAAATCAGGATATTAATATATATTACATAAAAGAAAATCACATACATATAATTTGTTCCTCATTACAAAAGAGTGATATCTATTTAGGGATGGATAGACTATAAATAAATTTGTAAAACTCCTGCCATTTCAGAAATGCTCCACTAGCCTCTTTGACAATTGAATACATTTTAGTTGTCATGGTAGCAATCAATAGCCAAATATATATAACTTACAATAGGCTTTGTTCATAAGGAAAATTAAGACAAAAGTTTTGTTCTTATATGTTGTTCATGAAGGTCTTATTCATAATTTGGGTACCTATATATCTGTCTGGATATTATTGGCCATATAGATATTTGGTAGTTATCTGTTACCCTTAGAGATTCTTTCTTTTGAACACTCGCCATTCATGTTTAAATCACTTCTAATTTTGAACTAAGTTACCGGGTAGCTTATGAACTGAAAAAGCAGATTTGTATGTATTAGAAATAAAACTTCAGCTACTGGTATCCAGTTAGGATTGTAATCTTCAGATGTACACAACACAAAGGTATCTGGGCCACATATTGGTTTCTTCGGCCACTCACTCTTCCAAGTAGCAGAATTTTAAGAGCGCCATCTCACAAAAATCCACTTACAAATAAATTGGTTGGAGTCCACTGATGGATTCAGTTCTGGTCACTGGTCACTTGTATCAACCAATGCTATAAACTTCTCATTGTTATGGAATCATTTATGGTCTTTATACCAGTGAGCCTCATTCCTGATTCCTCAACTTAGGAACATGAAGTAGCACATAGTCTACTACCAGGTTAACCCATCTCAAACCTCTGAAGAGTGACTTTGAACTTCTTTGTTAGAGAAATGTCTCTATTAGAAATTTCCCATAGTAATATTTATGTGCTCCACACAGCCTCACAGAAATTCCTGAGTGTCATTAAGTGGACTGTTCCAACCTCCAGGTAAATGCTAAGTCTTCCCTCCCCTCACTTTAATCCCTACTGCATTCCCACCCTTACTCTGATATCCCAAAATGTTGTGTCAGAGAGAAAAGGCAATAAGAAGAGGATAGGAGTGGACAGGAGAGGTGGGGAAGGGAGCAGGGGGAAGCATAAGAGAAAGGAAGGGGATGGGAAAAAGGATCCAGAATTACAAGGGAGAGACTTTATTTGAAAGGAGTATTGCAAGAGGAAGTGGGAGGGTGACTACTGCAATCTTCAGAGGCAGACTACTGCAATAGGGAGAGCACTTTGACCACAAGATTTACAAGCAAGTCAAGAGTAAGGCACAACGAATTTTTCCTTTCTAGGAAGGTAAAACAAGGCTAAAAGGAATCTAAGGTGGAGAAGTGGGATAAAAGGGTGGCATGATTGAATAGCAGATCAGAGAATCTTTTATTCTAAAGTCAGTCTATTACCAGGAGAGGACGTTAAGATGTTACATGCTGGCCAAGGCTCAGGGATGTAGAGGAGGGAGAGAAGCTAAATCACAGATTGGTTAACAGACATTTTGTTCCAACTGATCAGTAGGAACAAGCAATTCAGCTAATCATTTGTGAGGTAAAGAATGGAAATGTGGAGGGAATGTACCTGGCCTTGTCATAAGTAAAAAAGTGGAGCATCCCTGTATATATCTAATTGATACAAGGGAAGAGTAACTTTTTTTCTTTTTCTATTATTATTATTATTATTTTGCAGTAAGCTGTTTCTAAAACAGAAAAGGGTGTGGGGATTTCTTTTTCTTTTCTTTTTTTTATGAAACGGATTCTTGCTCTATCACCCAGACTGGAGTGCAGTGGTGGGATCTCGGCTCACTGCAACTTCCGCCTCCCATGCTCAAGGGATTCTCCGCCTCAGTCTCCTGAGTAGCTGAGACTACAGGTGCCCACCACCATGCCTAGCTAATTTTTGTATTTTTAGTAGACATGGG
This sequence comes from Colobus angolensis palliatus, assembly GCF_000951035.1. Classification (NCBI taxonomy): domain Eukaryota; kingdom Metazoa; phylum Chordata; class Mammalia; order Primates; family Cercopithecidae; genus Colobus; species Colobus angolensis. The sequence continues at coordinate 4,980,069 of NW_012121932.1, read as the reverse complement.
GTTTCACCATGTTGGCCAGGCTGGCCTCGAACTCCTGACCTCAGGTGATCCAACTGCCTTGGCCTCCCAAAGTGCTGGGATTATAGATGTGAGCCACCACACCCAGCCAGGTGTGGGGATTTCTTAACCTTTGTTGTTTTCCAGTATCACAAGACTCAGGTAAAATTCAACGTTGTCCATTGACATTAATCAAAGATAAATTGACACTGGATGATGCTATTAGAAAATTGAGCTTTCAGTATATGCTGGAATAAGTAAAAAACTGCCTTCTGAGGGACTTGTATTGATGTGAATTTCTTACATATATTTAGTCTAGGAAAAAGAAACCTTAATAAGTCAGACCAGAACTCAATATGAAGGTTTGTGGTAAAATAATACACAAAAGTATGCACCTTTCTAACCCTATCTTCTGTGCTTCTCCCTAGTAGCACAGAAGAGAGGAAGAATATTCTTCTACAATCTCCCCTGGTGACCAGTGGAGATAGCTAAATGGTCATTAACTGCTTTAAGTTCTCAGTCATCTATGACTTTTTACTTGGAGACACATTTGACATGAAGTAAGCAGAAAATAATCAATGGTGTTTTAGTCTCCGAGGTTAGGTTTATAGCAAAGCGGTACAAAATCTCTGAAATCCCCAGTCCAAAGTATTCCCATTAAAAGAGAAAAATTGTTTTCCTATATGAATATTACTGAGAAAGGTAAATAGCCCATTGCAGCTAGAGTATCTGCCTCTGGCTCAAGAGAAGCAGCAGGAAGATCTACTTCTTACTTTTATATTTTTCCTCAAACTCCAGGAGAGCAAGCAGAGAGGAGGATGAAGAAATACTAGAGTGAGCCAGCTAGACTACCAGCACACTCACCTGAAAAGGAAAGAGCCTCTTTCTAAGGCAAAATACATAGTCAAAATAATGTTATCTTACCCACTATGGTTCACCCCAGCACTTTCTGAAAGAATTTTACTACTGTGCCTCACTCAAAATAAAATCCATTGTTTGCAGAACTAATAGATTAATGAAAAAGAATATAAGGCAACATAGATTTTAAGGACACTAATGAAATTCACTTAAGAAATTTCTCCATTTATAATGGCTTAGCAATTAAATTATTATCATATTGTCTGAAACAAAATAAATAATATTTTTGTTGTGTCCATTCCCAAGATCAGTACAGAAACCCAGTTCAAGCTCCATAATTGCTAAATTCAGTTTTCTATTAGGAAAATAACACAGTAAAAATGAATACAGAAATGACAGAAATAAAACTTCTAAGCTGGAAACTGACTTCGTTACTGTTAAATCATATAAATAATTTCTAATTGATTTGTATTGGGCAGGAATCTTATATTCCAGAACCATGTTCATCTATTTATCACAATGTATTCTATATGACATATGGAAACTAATGCATTGCTTCATTAATATTTAAGTCTTTCTCTAGTTATGGCTCAGAGATATTTAACATTCTAAAACATAAGCATTTATAATTACATGTTTTACATTTTACTCTAATTTTTAATACTGCCAAGATTATTTAGCATAACTAACTTTTTAACTACATACTCTTTCTCTCTTTACCATTAGCATATCAATCAAATATGCATTATTCTGCTTTGCTCATTTTATTAAAAGTGAACTCAGGGCACAATTGACTTTTCATTTGTTTAACAAGTGAAGAAATATTTACCCTGACAGCCATTGCATTGTAGAGATTCATCATCATAGTATAATACGCTACCTGTGAATCAAGAAAAAAAGATGGCATACATTTCAGTTACACAAAGACAGTGCAGCCTATTTTTACATATAAAAGATAAGAATCTTTATACATAATACATAATAAGAGTTCTAGCCTTAGAAAAATGAAATCAAACGTTGTATTGAAGAGATAGGCTTCCTAATACATAATGCAAGCTTAACCAGAAAAATCTATGGTAGTCAAACTAGGAGCTAATGGAGATATATGATCATAAAATGCTCTCCGCTGAGTTTGATAATCAATGGTGCTCTACTGAGAATAGAATAACAAAGCAGAAATATTCACAAGTGCTGGTGACATGTAGTATTGTATGATTTATTCACTGGGGTTCTTTTAGCCAAAACTCACAGAAACATAAAAGGAATTCATATTTCAAGACGTCTGGTTTAATGAAAAATTCAAAGAAATGCTGTCTTCAGTCGAAATCGTTCAAGGATATGGATGCAGTGATGGAGCAAAATTGTGCCTTCCAACCATCTATGCAAAATGTTATGTACTTAGCTGCCTCCTGAGTAATCCTTGGGAATTTTGTTTCATTTAATATTCATTTTAACACCATAAAATCATAAATACAATGATATCATGTTACAGCAAATCCCTTGGTATAGTGAAGACTTCCTGAAGTGTTGGTTTCTCTCCAGTAAAGACACATCTATATATTAATACACAAATTTCTGTTACAGTAAATCATTCAACAATGTAGCTTATTTCAATGAAAATAGTATTTAAATAAAGCTTCCCCATCTGTTCTTTTAATTAAAAATATAAAATTAATATAATTCATGACTGTACAATAAACAATAAAAGCAATGAGATACATATTTTTAACATGATATACAACTTTATCCATTTTTATTCAACAGAAATTTATTCACTATAACTTGAGCCCAGGTAATAATTGTTATGTTTCAGGCAAAAATCAGAAAAAAGTGCCTTAACTCTTTATAAAGGGGCTTTCTGCCCCGTGACAAACAGAAATTCATATAAAAGGGTTTCACTGTAATTAGCGTTGTTTGAATTGCCTGGTCTGATCCAAAGCAAATTGTCTGTGGAGAGCAGCAGGGCTGGATTATTTATCAACTGTCTGAGCAATTAAGAAACAGTTGGCTGCAATATGTTATTTACAAATGAACACAACAATGTTTCTTCATTTTAAATTCTATTTCTTCATGATTGTAAGCAAGGCATAATTGGTGTTTGAGGTGATTTAAAATATTTATTTTAATACTGTATTTCTTGACATCATATTGAAGCAGACATTGCTGTTAAACATTTCTATAAAGAAGAAATACATTGGATATTATATATTTCCAAAAGTTTGAGTTCAGAAAAAGATGTTTGTTGTCTTTATCATATCATTGTTTAGTTAACAGTAGAGTGTATGTGTGAGCTTTTGAGCCACAGACCTGTGTTCAATTCCTGGCTTTGCTTTTAACAGCTGTGTGGACTTGAACAACTTACTGAAAGTCTCTCAGTCTTGATTTCTGTTCTTAGAAAATTGGTCATTATATGCTTCATTGAGTTGTCGTGAAGAGTAAAATGAGATAAAGTATCTAAGGTGCTCAGGACACAGTTAATAGTCATCATGAAAGGGATTATCAGTAGTGCTCATGTTACACATTTTTTAGTTAAAAGTATGTAATTTAACTATAAGTAAAATTCCAGGCCGGGCCTGGTGGCTCATGTCTGTTACCCCAGCGCTTTGGGAGGCGGAGGCAGGCGAATCACGAGGTAACGAGTTCGAGACCAGCCTGGCCAACATGGCAAAACCCCGTCTCTATTAAAAATACAAAACATTAGCTGGGCGTAGTGGCAGGCGCCTGTAATCCCAGCTACTCAGGAGGCTGAGGCAGGAGAATCGCTTGAACTCGGGAGGCAGAGGTTGCAGTGAACCGAGATTGAACCACTGCATTCTGACATTCTGACAGAGTGAGACTCTGTCTCAAAAAAAAAAAAGAAAAAAAAAGTAAAATTCCACAAAGTATAAAGGGCTCAATTTTATTACGAACTAACAGGAAAAAGAGATTCAGATTTTGAACCAAAGAATTCTGAATCCTGTAGTTAAGAGGTGAGAAAGCACTTTGATTCTCATATAACATTCTCAATTAATTGATTAAGAATGATACCACTAATCGATACCACATTTATTCTCAATTGTCTAGCCCAGATGCTTTAGAAAGTACTGAAAGAAACATATGCAACACAGTATTTTATTATTCCACTTACATGAGGTACTAGAATAGTCAAATTCATAGAGACAGAAAGTAGAAAGTGGTTACCAGGGACTGGAGGGAAAGGAGAGTTATTATTTAACATGACAAAGTTTCAATTTTGGAAGATGAGAAAGTTCTGGAGATGAACAGTGGTGATGGTTATGTAACAATGTGAATATTCTTAATGCTACTGAATAACACAGTTAAAAATGAAGTGGTAAATTTTATGCTACACATATTTCACCATACTTTTTTAAAAAACTAAAAAAAAAAATCACATGTGAATGTGAACTGCATTTCCATAAGCTTTCTAAGAGATACATATAAACACTTTAAACTTTCATAAAATTTTATCTTTGTTTCTATATTCTGAAAATGATGATTATTTATTATATTAACATTAACCCTTTGGGTTACTTGAACAGTTAAAATATAACTCATAGAAAGGCTCTAGTTCTTAAAAAATTATTTTCTAGAATTCTGTCTTAAAAGTTTTTTTTTTTTTTCATTCCATGAAATTGGGTGAGGAAAGCATATTATACCTACCAAATGTTAATAACATATCCAAGAATGACAAGCCATTTTAATGTCTCAGCAGGCAATATTCTTATTTATTAATTACCTATTCCTTTATCATCAAGATATCAAGTCTACTTTAAAGGGGAAGATTAAAGATCTGGGGTGAAAATTAAGCACAACAGAAGTAGATTGTTTTATTGGAGTGGAAACATGGTGCTCAATTTTAGATGTTCACCAAATGTTTGTTGAATAAATGAAGAAAAAGAGGGAGGGGAAAAGAACAGGAAAGATTGAGAGCATTGATGTCTTGCATTTACATCAGATAGGATAGGAAGAATTCTTGGGATTAAAAAATAGCATTTGAACATTATCACCATTTGTTAGCTCTATGTGACCTTTGTCATATTACCTAGCTCAATTTTTAGAAAGCTTCTGAAATTTTTTAGGAGGAATATATTCCTTTTGAAAACATAATTAATTTTCTGACTGGTTGATATACATATGGATCTTTTAGATTGAGGTCTTATTCAGTGGAATTAGACCAGAGAGGTTATACTTATTATTTATAACTGGTGTCCTTTCTGATTTGTTGTCCATGAACTGTGATGAGTGACCCTACTGTACACATGGCTAAGTATTTTGAATGTTATCCTGCCTGTAAGACAAACTTCTGAGAACTCAGTTTCACCATTGGCTATGTTGGTTTTCTATTTTATATTGAGGATTTGATTCTTTCATTTTTACCTATCATTTCCAACTAATCCCTGGGCTTTGTCAAATCTTCTTTTCCTGTGACTGAACAACCTACAGTCTTCATACCTGCTTAATATTGTGTTTAATCCATTTGGAACACCTCTTCTAGATTACTTTTATAAAGTATTGCTTTTATCAACTCCTTTTATGAATTTTTAAAATCATAGAATTTCAATAGTTTCCAATTGCTTAAAGCAAGGCATCCTAATCGGGCTGACTGATGTAACTAACACACTTGAGTATTTCAGATCACTAGGAGAGAGAGAGAGAGAAAGTTACAAGCTAAGGCACATGACACTTAACTTTTTTATTTCTCTAGTAGGATAATGATTACTGATGAGAGTACATCCCGTATTTAGGTTTCTTTTTTCTCTATCAAGTGAATTACAATGGAGGTGGGGGACAAATGAGAACTACTCTCTTACAGGTCAAAGTGATAAGCAAAATTCACCACAATCAGGTGCCAGCTGCTTTTTTCCAATTATCCCTTCCTATTCCTTTCCCTTAAACCTCAATCTGATCAAATTACTGAACATTTTTTTCTTCTCCACTTTAATATTCATATGACTTTGCTTGCCTGAAGTGTCTTACCATTCCTTTCTAGCTGTCCAAATCCTATCTTCCCTGTTATCCTTATAAGCATTTATTTATAGGAGAAACTACCTTTTCTTCTCTACTACAAGTGCTACCAACTGGAATAAGAAGCTACCTTTCTCCTAACTCCAAGGGTACTTTCAAACCATGTAAAACCAGTAGGATGAACTCCTTTAAATAAATAAATAAATAAATAAATAAATAAATAACCCATTTTTAATCTAAGGTTTTTCAGTTTTATTACACTCTATCCCTTTTTGGTGTTGTTACCCTCCTTTAGGCTTCTGAATCTCACTATCCTCTGTCTCTCCTTCTTGCCCTCCCAACCTGCTCCCGCTACAGGGTACAAAGATTTTGGGCCAGGCATGATCGCTTACGCCTTTAATCCCAGCATTCTGGGAGGCTGAGGTGGGCGGATCACTGGAGATCAGCAGTTCAAGACCAGCCTGGCCAACACGGTGAAACCCTGTTTCTACTAAAAATACAAAAAAAGCAAATTAGCTGGGCGTGGTGGTGGGCACCTGTAATCCCAGCTACTCGGGAGGCTGAGACAGGAGAATTGCTTGAACCTGGGAGGCAGAGGTTGCAGTGAACGATCACACCACTGCACTCCAGCCTCAGCAACAGAGTGAAACTCCACCTCAAAAAAAGATTTTTGACACTTAGGTTAAAGTCTTATTCTTCATTGGAACTTCTGCCACTATCCCAAGACTTTTCATATTCATGTCAACAGCACATTCAATTCCCTAATCTTACAATTACCCGCCTTTTCCAGTCCCAATGACCCCCCGTTTCAGTTTAGCCTCATGTTCCCAAAGCATGCTCCAGACTTTGTCAACTACGACCATTCCACCTCTTGTTTTAGACCCAGACTGCAAATTCTTCTCTGTAAAGCCCTGGAGGCTTAATTTCTATTAAAAGACTGTTTCACCTACTCTAAACAGATCTAGTACAGATCTCTTCTTTTCCTCAGTTTTAAAATCCTTCTTCACATATTTTCATGTACAATATACAATAACTGCATTTTTTTGTTATATGAACATACCATAAGTTATTTAATCTTTCCTTTATTGTTGAGCATTTTGCTTGAAAACTAAGAAAATATGAGCTTCAAGGATGAAATGATTAACCATTTCAAGAGCAAAACATTTAAAGTAATATATATTTATAATAATTTTGAGTAACGTATCTAGATAACACGATGAGATCAACTGGCATCATTTGGTAGATTGAAAAATACAAAAGAAATATATGCATTAAAGTGATAAGAATGAAACCTTTAGAAGCCATGCACAATGGATAACAGATCTGATGAGCCTGAGTTTTTGTTCATTTCTGTATTAGGGCCATCCACATTTCATAATTTTGAGTATAATTATTAAATTAATTTCTAATCAAGTAATTATGAATATTTTGTGCATATGTTTTGCCTTGTTTGCTGGCAATTGATGACAATTGGTCATTATCAACAGTTCTTCAGTTCTTTTTTTTTTTTTTTTTTTTTGAGATGGAGTTTCACTCTCGTCACCCAGGCTGGAGTGCAATGGTGAGATCTTGGCTCACTGCAACCTCTGCCTCCCAGATTCAACTGATTCTCCTGTCTCAGCCTCCTGAGTAGCTGGGATTACAAGTGCGCACCACCATGCCTGGCCAATTTTTGTATTTTTAATAGAGACAGGGTTTCACTATGTTGGCCAGGCTGTTCTCGAACTCCTCACCTCAGGTGATCTGCCCGCGTTGGCCTCCAAAATTGCTGGTATTACAGGCATCAGCCACTGCACCTGGCCTCAACAGTTCATTTTTAAAATACCATCTTTTCCATAAAAAAGAATTAACAGCCAATTATATTCTTTCTCCCAGTTACCAGTAATATTATCTTCAAGATTAGGTGAACCAAATCTAAACTTATAATTATGATGAAAATGTGTTGTTAAAGTTTTAAATTAATATTAGTAACTCAGAGTCTTAAGCTGTCCTGTCTTTGGAGTTTAGACCCTAAGGAAAAAAAAAAAAAAATATATATATATATATATACACACACACACACACACACATATATATATATGTTTCAGTTTTCTAGTATGACACCAAAAGGTGAAGAATGCTGCCTTATTATCTTATAACTGATTTGGAAGTCCTATAAAGAAAAGTTTCAAAAATATTGGGCATTTTCTCATCTAAAAATAAACGTGTTCATCTAATGAAGAGAAAGAAAAATATCTATGGAAGCAATTATGTCAATCTCTTATCAGTTTTAAAACTAGTGACTGGCATTTTATGCATATTTGCCAACCATGAAAAGATCAAATTGTTGGCATTTATCATAACAACATACAATGGAATTTGATGATACGTGTAATCTTTTTCCCATTTAAAGTTAATAAAACTTTAATTGTTCCTCTTTTAAATAATCATATATGAAAACATTGAAAGAAGTGTTATAATGGTAAGCCATGTATGAATACTGGGAACCTTGATTTCATCAATATAATGTTATGTTTATAATTTGGTTAATTTCTCTTTTTTATTGTAAATTAATCTTTGTAATTTTTCTAAATTAAATAGCTCTACCATAGGCTATTAATACATTTCAACAAAAAATTTTAATTAAGTTGAGTTTGAATGTGGTTGCCATACATATGTTCTTCACTAGATGATCTTAATTTAAAAACATAACATTGACCTGTCTAGGACTACAGTTATATATCATTATTTTATAACACCTCATATCAAACTAATTATGTACTACAATAGCCTTTATACTTCTCTGCTCTCAGACTATTCAAAAATAGCACATTTGATGTTAAACATAATGTAAATTGGCTAATGATAAAATATAAAAAAGGAAAGCAAATTTAAAAGTATAACAAAATGTGTACAAGCCATCCTATTTATTTTTTACAGATAAATTCACTCAGGGAACTCTCAAATTGTTAGTGCTCTAAAAGAAGCAAATTAAAGGATATTTCTACATTTTTCTGATATTATTGTTTAAAAGAATGACTTATTTTTATTTCCCCATTTATGAAATGAATGCGGTAAGGAAGGGGTAAGGAAAAGCTAACTAGAACACTACACAGTTAAAACAAGATGGGTCCCCAAATAGTAGGACTATTTGATTGTACAATGAAATGAACAGGCCACAGTAAAAAACCAAGAGTTCAGCATGCATAAAATGCATGTGCACTGAGCACATGCACCAGGTGACAATAAGTTTGTTACTAATAAAAAGAAGAATCAGAGCATATCCTCAATAATAGGAAAGAATTTTCACAGCTGTGACCCAACAGTTCTGTACCCCTAAGATAGGCAAATTTGGGTTATGTTGCTAGATATAGCAGCATGAAAGTCAATGGAAAGGCCTAAAATGGAAGTTGAAAAGAAGAACAAAAACAACAGTCATACAGGAAGCAAAAAAGAGCCAAACACATCACAAAACAAGACTGGAATAGCTCTATTATTTTGGGTTAATGAAGTCACTGTAGTGCAGAGCACATGACCCTTTAGGACTTGATAAGCTATTTGATGTCACCATGAGAATTATTTAAAAGCTGGATAGAAATATTTTGGTATAGGAGAATTTTGAGGAAAGTTGACTTTCCCCACTAAAGAGATCCTAGAACTTCTATCTTTTCACAGTCCTCTTTCTGCTTCAACTTCACATTTGATACTGTTGACAACTCCAAGTTTCCTATAAGTTTTCTCCTCTGATTCCTGTGATATAATATCACTCTGTTTTCCTGTTTATTCTCATTTTTAATTCCCTTTCCTCTTCCTAAATCCTACCTAATGCATTCTACAAGCCTCAATTCTAAGACACCATTCTGTACTGTTCACATACTTTTTCCATTAGGTAGAAACTCCTGTCATCTTATAACTATGGAACTAGAATTTTATCTCCAGTGCTGACCTTTAATCTAAACTCTCATTCAATAGTCTGGTTTCACAAATATTTGTTGAGTTCTAATTTTGATGTGTGAGAGATTTTGCTGAGTTTGCACCATCGCCTTACAAGATATCACCACAAGGAGGTGTACTAACATCATCACAAACTCCAAAAGCTCCAAACATCTTTTTGTAAGCATACCCAAGTAACCCATTCAGAATGTTTCTTATAAACATCCTTGCTTTCATTATCATGATAACTATCAATCAGCTTTGCTGAGATAAAAATACAACTATCACAGTAGGTTGCAAAACAACACAAATTTATTTCTTACTCACACTGCATGTGAGCTAAGGTTCCCTGTAGCTATGTCCCACATATCTCTTCATCTCAGCCCTAAGGCTGAAGGAGCAAGCTGGATCTAAGGTATGCCATTCTTCTACCACAGGGAAAGACTGAGAACACTTCTTTAAAGCTTCAGTTTGGGTGTGGAGTATATCCCATCTGCCTACAACACACAGCCAAGCCCCACATCAGTGGGATGGGTATGAGTCATCCTTTCTATGAAGAAGGGGAGATGGGATGACTAATTTTGAACAAGAATACAATCCACCCTGGCACATATCGATGTTAATCATCATCTACATTGACCATAGCAAACATCTTCCAACTTGTATCCCTGTGAATCATTTATTTATCCAGTTGGTAAAAATTTCAGTAGGCCTTTTATGTGTCAGTCACTGTGATATTTTTGAGATATAATAAATAGGCTCATCACTGCTACCCAGGAGCTTCCAATCAAATGAGAGAGATGTAAATAAACAAATGTATCTGTGAGACAAATGCCCATATGATAAGTATTTAAGAAAACAAAATTAATATTTTCAGTATTCCTGAATTTTACTTTCTACTAGACTGGGAAAAATTGATCTTCAAGTAAAGTCTTGAGGGATACGTAGGAAATCAGAGCAATGAGAGGCATGTTAGAGTAAAGAACAGCATTCCAGGCAGAGGGCACAGCATTTGCCAAAAATCTTTAGGTGATAAGGACACTGCATATTTGGGCAATGGCAAGTGGTTGAATATGACTAAAGCATATTTATACAGGTATAGCAAGAAGTGACGTTAGATAAGAAGCAATGGTTAGACCATGGAAGACCTCACATGTCATGTGAAAAAGCAAGGACTTTACATTGTATGCTATGGGAAGGAGGACTACAGGCATGGCAGTAAAATGATGCAGTTTAGTTTGGAATCAAGAGACTTTTAAGAGGGAAAGTAAAAATGATTTGATGACCAATAGAAGGTGGGGTAGGGAACAAGAGGTGGTAGAGAGTCTAGGATGACTGTTTCTCTGGGTTCGATTTCTGGTTGAATTGCAGTACTATTTACCTGAAATAAAGGACTATAGGAGGAGCCAATTTGGGCCTCCTGAGGGACATCTAGAGAAGATGTTTAGTATTTAGTATGTGGATCTGTATAGATAAATATGGATCAGGAGCTGAGAACCCTAGGCACATCATTTAGTCTCCCTAAGTACGAATTTCTTCATCTATAAAACAGATACCACCTGCACATTCTTCTTAACAGAACCATTGCTCATGACATAATGAGACAGTGATTGCAAAAACTATTTTTAAATTAAAAAATCATTTTAAAACATATTAATATAAAATTATTTTATAAAAGTCACACTGAACTCCTTACCAACCTTCTGTTATTCCCCACTGTCTTCATAATTTAGAGCAACTATCTCTTTCTGTATATGTTATGCTCATTCCTAATTTCAAAATTTCATTCATGTTTTCTTCCCAAGGGTTAGCTCAAGTGTCATTTCCTTGACCTTCAGAGCCTATGCTAACTTCCCACCTGAATACTTATTACCTCTATTTGTGTGTGTGTGTGTGTCTGTGTATGTGCGTGTTTTGATGGGCAAAGTCTCCTTTAAATTGACTTTCTTTTTAAATTAATTTATTTAATAGATAATACATTCACATTGTTTAAAATTCAAACGCTGCAAATGAGTTGACATTGAAGTCTCTCTCCCATGCCTGTCCCTCAACTGCTCAGTTCTCTTCCCCCCAGGCAGTTAATATCATCAGGTTTTTTGTGTGTGATCTTTCCAGAGGTCCTTCCAGAGTCAAGCAAATTAAATCAGTGGCTTTCAAATCATGCCCTGGTGGCTCAGGCGACAATAGAAAACACAGGAAAAGAAATGAAGCAGTTGCATTTGTCTAGCTTCCAAAATAGTTGCACTGCCTATACATTGCATGGGTCTATTTTGCATACTATAAAGGAATACTGAGATAGACTAATTCATTTATTTATTATTATTATTATTATTATTATTATTATTATTATTTTGAGACAGAGTCTCCCTCTGTCGCCCAGGCTGGAGTGCAGTGGCGCGATCTTGGCTCACTGCAAGCTCCGCCTCCCCGGTGCACGCGATTCTCCTGCCTCAGCCTCCCGAGTAGCTGGGTAGCTGGGAGTACAGGTGTCCACCACCACGCTCAGCTAATTTTTTGTGTTCTTAGTAGAGACAGGGTTTCGCTATGTTAGCCAGGATGATCTCGATCTCCTGACCTCCTGATCCACCCGCCTTGGCCTCCCAAAGTCCTGGGATCACAGACGTGAGCCTCCGCACCCAGCCCCAGACAGACTAATTTATATATAAAGAAGAGAGGTCAATTTGGCTCATCTGTACTTGGTATCAGCCTCTGCTCAGCTTCTGGTGAGGGCTCAGGATGCTTTTACTCATGGTGGAAGGTAAAGAGAGAGCAGGCATGTCACATGGCAAAAGAGGGAGCAGCTCAAGCTGCCAGACTCCTTTAAACAATCAGCTCTCATGTGAATTAACACAACCAGAACTCACTCATTACTGTGGGGAGGGGACCAAGTCTTTCATGAGTGATCCTCCCCCATGACCCAAACACCTCCAACCTGGCCCCACCTCCAACACTGGGATTATATTTCAATATGAGATTTAGAGGGGACTGATATGGTTTTGCTGTGTCCCCACCCAAATTTCACTTTAAATTGTAATAATCCCCAGGTGTCAAGGGTGAGGCCGGATGGAGATAACTGAATCATGGGGGCAGTTTTCCTCATACTGTCCTCATAGATAGTGAACAAGTCTCACAAGATCTGATGGTTCTATAGGGGGCTTTTCCTCCTTTTGCTCATTCTCTCTTGCTTGCCACAATGTAAGACACGCCTTTCACCTTCCACCATGATTGTGAGGCCTCCCCAACCATGTGGAACTGTGAGTCCATTAAACTTCTTTTTCTTTATAAATGACCCTACCTCAGGTATGTTTTAATTAGCAGCATGAAAACAGACTAATACAGGGACAAATATTCAAACCAGATCATATCTCTTTTACACATAGGACTAAGAATTTTGCTAAAATTATAGTTAGAGATGGTTCTATTACTAGTTTTAAAATGACTGTTCTATACCATTCATTTTATAACTTAATCATATACTGTATGATATGGTTATTATTATATATAACTGTAAGGTCAAAAAAATTATGCAGCAGAAATTAAGAAAATGATGATTTAAGCAAACTTAATATAGGATTAAGGGTGTGACAGTGCAGAGGTTCAAAAAGTATCCTCAACTCATGTCCCACTGCCCAACCCAAGAAAATAGCAGATCATTTCATGCACTCTTGTTTCAGAAGGTTTACATGTGATTGTCCATTCCTGGCTTTGTTTTTCTAAAACCTAAGCTTTGAGGCAATATGTTGGTGGAAGGTGGGCAGAGCAGTGTGAGGTGTAAAAGAAGTGGTGTGGGCATAGGATGAAAAGAGAGGAAAGATTCCACATGCCTAGGAAAGAACTAAACATTAGCCTTCTGAAATGAAGCAATACAGCATTTGGCATTCCTATGGCTCCTGGGAGGTGGCTAAAACTCTAGGGGTAAGCTTCATGGCAGCTGTGGGGAAGATGGGCCTTTAAGCACTAGGGATAGCAACTCTGATAAAAATTCCCATTCCCTTAATGTGGTTCAGCAGCCATAGAGTCTTCTAAGGATTAACTTGGAAGGTTCAAACACAATGTCTTGGACAGTGGACATCTTTTGAATGAAGGCTCCATGAAGGCAAGAATCTCTGATACGCTGGCACAGGTTAAGTCTCACAGGACCTCCCTATAAAGAAGAAAAATCCCCAATAAGGGCTGAGATTGAATTGCCTACCAGCTCAATATATAAGGATTTTGAAATGAGGTCAAACTGACTTTGAGAACTCTTCTCCACATAACAGTAATAGTAATAACAGCAATAGCAGTGTGTCCCTGAGGAAGGAAGCTGAGCATCAGATTCTTCATCTATAAAATAGTGATAATATTCATAGGGTTGGTATAATACTATCCATAGTTGGTATACACATGAAGAATGTAAAATGCTTAATGCAATATTACACTTTCACTAGGCAATCAAGAAATGGGAGCTATTTTAATCTCATTTGATAATTATTTTTTGAGATTCCATTATGATTCTGTTTCATGTCTTATGTTAGGCAGTGTGTACACAACGGCAAAAATAAATACATACATACATACATATATAAATCAGACCTATTCTCAAGGAGCTTAGAGCTTACCAGATTTAAAAACCATCACGAACCAATCTAAATGAGGAAAAGCTTCATGTTTTGATTTTGTTTTCAAAGAATCAAAAAATAATTAGATCCCAATCTGAAGAATCATTTGGTGATTATGCTGGGTGATACCCTTTTTGATCAAATCCAGTTGAGATGCTAAAGTAACAAAACAAATATTCTTAGGTGGCTTATTATTTGAACTTTTAAAAGTATTTTTTTAACCAGCAACCCCAGCATTATTAAAATAAATACACATTCCCAAGGTGAATACTTTGAAAACAGTTACTGAAATGTATTAACTCTTATATGTTTGATTAAAAAGAGGTCTCAGCCTGGTGCAGTGACTCATGCCTGTAATCCCAGCATTTTGGGAGGCCAAGGAGGGTGGATCACCTGAGGTCAGGAGTTCAAGACCAGCCTGGCCAACATGGTGAAACCCTATCTCTACTAAAAATACAAAAACTAGCTGGGCATGGTGGGGGGACACCTGTAATCCCAGCTACTTGGGAGGCTGAGACAGGAGAATCGCTTGAACCCAGGAACGTCTTACATGCATAAGTATACTCTACTGTCTTGGTCCATACCATTAACATACAACCTCAATTGCTTATAAATAATGGGACTAAAGGTGCTCATTATTCCACAGAATACTTTAATTTCTTGGTCATCCTGGTTAAGTAACAAGATTCTATCAAAAATTGGTTTGAAGAAGCTCCTAGTGAGAAAACCAAGGACTATTTGAGCACCAAACCATTTAGTGAGAGTAGTTGACTATAACCCACCCATTGAATAAAATAGGAATCCATGACTTCATACTCATATAAATACATGAATAAATAAATAAATGGGAGAGAGGAAAATCTCTTTTAGCAAAATGCTGGTAAGTAAATGTAGGAGAAACAATGGAATTAGAAAATCATTGTTGGACCACTACAGTAATAATTGATTCTGGTAAGAATCATCATTGGATGCTAAACCTAGCACACAAAAGTTTAATGAGGAAAAAGATGTATACATAGCATTTAAATATCCCCTCATGAGAGACGAATAGTAAGTTGATAGTGTAGAAACCCGAGAGACCCCAATTTAAACAAAGTTAACAACATTTATTGGACAAACTGATGACATATGCATAATATGATGTATTGAGATGTATTTCTGCTAAAAATGCATAACCAGAATCTAACACTGAAGAAACACTAGCAAACAAAAATTGAGAAATAATCTGAAAAATAACTACTCCGTACTCTTCAAAAATATTAGGGTTATGAAAAGTGGAGACAGAGTAAAAAATTATTCTAGATTAAAGGTGACTAAACAGACACAACAAATACTAACTACAAAGTGAAATCTTAGTTTGTACCCTGGAAAAGATTTTTTGCTATAAATAACATTACTGGTACAATCAGTAAAATGTGAATAGCGTCTATACAATAGTTTTGTACACATGTCAATTTCCTGATTTTAATATTGTAATAAGATTATGTAGGGCCGGGTATGGTTGCTCACGCCTGTAATCCCAGCACTTTGGGAGGCTAAGGTGGGCAGATCATAAGGTCAGGAGATTGAGACCATCCGGCTAACATGGTGAAACCCCGTCTCTACTAAAAATACAAAAATTAGCCAGGTGCGGTGGTGGGCACCTGTAGTCCCAGCTACTCCGGAGGCTGAGGAAGGAGAATCACTTGAACCCAGGAGGCAGAGGTTGCAGTGAGCCGAGATTGTGCCATTGCACCCT
>NW_012121932.1:4945876-4963511 GCF_000951035.1 Colobus angolensis palliatus | reverse complement strand
TGAGGCAGGAGAATCGTTTGAACCAGGGAGGCAGAGGTTGCAGTGAGCCAAGATCACACCACTGTACTCTAGCCTGGACAACAGAGCAAGAATTTGTCTCAAAAAAAAAATAATAATAAGTCAATAAGAATAAATAAATAAATAAAAATCATACGTCAAAATTGGAAAGAAAGAAGAAAAGGAAGGGAGAAAGAAAGTGGAGTAAGAAAACTTATGTTTAAAAATAGTATTTAAAAGCCATCAATAGGAATTTCACATACAAAAGAAGCACTGATATTTATTTACATTTTTTCCATACCTGTGGGACAAATGGACCCAAATATGAAATAAAAATTCTGTATTAAAATGGTATAAATTAAGTTTGGATAGAATATGGAATATATACTGTAGCCAATGGAATTCTTTCGTTTTATGTGTCTTTAAATAGAAAATACGGGTCTTTCATATGTATACCAGATAAAAGGTTATTACCAAAATCCCTGGCAATCAAATTGAAAAAATAAAAGAAGAAAAAGCAAATCTCTTCTTCACTGTTTAAGAATATAACATTACGCCCAGGAAACATCTATAACACTTCCTTCTATCTGACTTCATCTGCTTCCATTGGCTCTGTCCAATGTCAGCAATTGTCAAAGATTCTTAAAACTATTGTTTCTACAACCACACTCATTTTTTTCAGAAGAGCATCTCATGAAGATCATGCAAATTTAACTCTTCAACAATATAGAAGAGTATATATTTAACTATATTAATTTTAGTATATAAACACAGAGACAGATAATATGAAGGAAATACAAATTATCCTGATGACCTTTAATATTCTAAAATATCAAGTTGTAGATTCTAGGGTTATCAGTTGAATAGCACTTTAGATGGATTGATAGTGAATCCAATATCTACACTTAAACCTTGAAAGTCTCTTTTCCCTCTTCAGTTTTCTTTCCTATTTATTATAAATACAGCTTTAAAGACATCTGTCTGTGTTTCTTTGCTGTCCTCCTAATTTCTGTTGTCACTAACTCTAAGAAAGAGAAGCTTCAAAACGTAAGAAGTTTCCTGATTCACTGTATAAAAAGCGTATGCCTACATATCTATCTATCTATCCACACACTACACTCACTCACATATAATAAAATCATCATGTGATTATGTATAAGTGAGAGAAATGTAAAATGGAGCTAATCTGATTTGAAAATCTCTCACTTATATTACTCCAAGCAAACTGCCTCAATAGTTTTTGAATAATACAAACAATAGCATCACAAATGAAAAACTTACCCTTTTTGAGGACTGCCTAGGTGCCAATCACAGTTCCGGGTATTTTACGTACAGTGTTTCACTTAATTTTAACAAAAATCTGCCACACATTCTTATCTTTATTTTAAAGACAAGGGACATAAGCAAGGTCCACACAGGTTAAATAACTTGCCCACAGTCATCAAACCTCCGTCATCAGGTCTAAAACCTGTGCTCTTTCTACAGTTCGGTGAGAGTCAAAAGGTAGGTACAAGACTCAGAGATATTGCATAATTAATGTTTACCACAGTATCTGGCACCTAGCATATACTCTGTAACTATAAGTTACATCTTCTTCCCAATTTTTCCTTTACAAAATGTTAAGCTGAAACAGAAATAGAGGCATTTGCTTTCAGAGCAATTCAAAGAGTTACTTTTTAAAATGATGTTTTTAACCAAAATCAAGACAGGAGAAGAGAAAAAAAAGTTTGTCTGGGCATGATGGCTCACACCTGTAATCCCAGCACTTTGGGAGGCTGAGGTAGGCAGGTCACCTGAGGTCAGGAGCTCGAGACCAGCCTAGTCAATATGGAGAAACCCATCTCTACTAAAAATATAAAAAGATTAAGCAGGTATGGTGGCTGGGGTCTGTAATCTCAGCTACTTGGGAGGCTGAGGCAGGAGAATCGCTTAACCCAGGAGGCAGAGGTTGCGGTGAGATGAAATCATGCCATTGCACTCCAGCTTGGGGAACAGAGTGAGACTCTGTCTCAAAAAAAAAAAAAAAAAATATTACTATACTCAGACTGATGACCAATCAGTGTCAATTTTTGGCTTCTACCAGTAACGGGAGCACAGCATAGTAGAAACAGAATTGTTGTTCATTCTTCTATTCATAGATATAAGTGCTAATTATCTAATATATGCCAGGCACCATGCTCTGAGAGTGCAACGCTAATGAGACATAGTCTCTGTCCTTAGCAGATTAGGCAGAGCATCTTGGCAATTACCAGACAACTGTGCCCAATGTAAAAACTTCTATAGCAACTGTAAGGTTGCTACATATACTGAATGTACCATTATGCGTTCATGGACAAGTGGATGAGACTCAGTTTCCTAGCCTGTTCCTTGTTAAAAGTAACAACAGTTACTTTTAATAAGCATCCTAACATATGAATTAAATAATTACACAAAATGCCTGGTATACAGCAGTTGTTTAATAAATAATAGCTAGTATAACAGCACCATATAATCTTTGTTGCTTTCCAATAATAATTAATCACAAATAAATTTGTGATATATCCACAAATACGTTTAACTTTCTATAAAAAGCCATTCTAGAATGATACATCATTTATTAAATTAGTTAAATCTTATTTACACCCATGAAACAAAATTTATCAGAAAGTCCTGAAGAGAAGACAAAAGAAGGCTTATTGTTTGCTTTGACCAATTTAGCGTCCTTATGAGGATATTTATTGACTGTGTTCTGGGCAAGGCATTAGCCTAAAATATTGGTGATCCAAAAAGGAAGTGGGCTACAGCACCCACTCTCAAAAAGCTCACCATCTACAAAGTACAGACAATCATCAATAAATAAGCATAAATGCATATACTGTGAAAAGTACTTCAAGCAAAAATAATATCAGTGTAGTTTAGGTACCAAAAAAATTGGTCAATTATCCATGGAAATATCAGAAAATGCTTTCAAGAAGAGGTCTCATACTAGAAAGTAAGTGCAATTTTGTCCTTACATAAATACTCATCATCAGTAATTTCCAAACTATATGGAAATATGACTAAGGTGAATAAATTACAGCATACTGTACAATTAAAATGCTAACATATGTACATTTTATATTTACCTGCACAGTTAGTTGATATCGCTTTCTGCCTAAGAAACTTCTCCACCATTTTTGAATAATTGTTACAATTCTGTTTAAATGCCTAGGATAAAAAATACGCTTATTAGTATCCTTTCATTGAAACAAGGAGGTCAGTTAAATCTTTGTTAGAATACTCTCCTAAAATTCAAGAATTCAAATTCAAAAGCAAGTTTATGTGCACTTTTAAAGAGTAGAAAGTTATTGTGGGATAGACTTAATCGTTTCTAGAAGTAGAAGAAAACAGCATTGGTAACTAGCCGTTAGTTCTTTGGGGCTTATTATTACACAATACTTAATTCCAATTATTCTTCAACACTTACTTTTTAAAACATTTCTGAATGTTAAGACTATAAAACAGGTCACAGTGACATGTTGAGAAATAAGCCAGGCACTATTGATGTAAATCATTATTAACAATTAGAAATAATTTATGAGGGCCAGGCACAGTGGCTCATGCCTGTAATCCCAGCACTTTGGGAGGCCAAGGCAGGTGGATCACCTGAGCTTAGGAGTTTGAGACCAGCCTGACCAACGTGGTGAAACTGCCCCCATCTCTACTAAAAATACAAAAATTAGCCAGGTGTGGTGGTGCATGCCTGTAGTCCCGGCTACTCTGGAGGCTGAGGCAGGAGAATCGCTTGAACCAGGGAGGCAGAGGTTGCAGTGAGCCGAGTTCTCGCCACTGCACTCCAGCCTAGGCAACGGAGCAAGACTTTCTCAAAAAAAAAGAGAAAGAAAGAAAGAGAGAAAGAGAGAGAAAGAGAGAGAGAGAGAGAGAGAGAGAAATTCATGAGGTTAAGAAATAGTTCTCTTCATTCTTTTCCTGTAATCCTCAGTCTATCCAAGCCAACATCATGTTAGTCTGCTAAATTCAAAAATCCTCGATTTGCCACCATGATCCTTAGTTTATATAGTGGCCAAAAGAGAAACCTTGTCTTCCGGGCGCGGTGGCTCATGCCTGTTATCCCCACACTTTGGGAAGTTAAGGCGGGCGGATCACCTGAGGTCGGGAGTTGGAGACCAGCCTGACCAACATGGAGAAACCTTGTCTCTACTAAAAATACAAAATTAGCTGGGCATGGTGGTACATGCCTGTAATCCCAGCTACTTGGGAGGCTGAGGCAGGAGAATCGCTTGAATCTGGGAGGCAGAGTTTGCGGTGAACCGAAATCATGCCATTGCACAGCCTGGGCAACAACTCTATTTCAAAAAAAAAAAAAAAAAGAGAGAGAAGCCTTGTCTTCACAGTTTAAATCTGCATGTCTAGCTCTTACTAGGCAGTATAAGGAAGTTTTATATAGGATATTTCCCAGCCTGATGAGTTATTATTGGAGTAGGCATATTTTCCTCTACCTTATCCAGGGAAATATTTTTAAGAATTGATGGGACACTGAGGGAAAGTTTGGGCACTGAAAAAAAAAAATTAAGATAGAGTTAAGAGTTAAGATAGGGACAAATTTCCATCTTTTTGTATAGTCAGAATGACATCATCCATGCATCACTTTCTTTTATCTACCAACATGGTAGAAAGGATTGAAACTGTTTTCTCCTTTTCCCCTTTCTTACCAGCCAATGAATTTATTTGCTATAAATACAAACCCAGTCATTTGTAGATCCTTAGGAATTTGGGAAAAGGAATCTGGGCAAGTGTGTTCGTAATATTGAGAATTTTATTTATTTATTTATTTTGAGGCAGAGTCTCACTCTGTTGCCCAGGCTGGAATGCAGTGGCACCTTCTCAGCTCACTGCAACCTTCCCCTTCCGGGTTCAAGGGATTCTCCTGCCTCAACCTCCTACGTACCTGGGATTACAGACATGCACCATCATGCCGGGCTAATTTTTGTATTTTTAGTAGAGATAGGGTTTTACCATGTTGGCCAGGCTGGTCTCGAACTCCTGACCTCAAGTGATCCATCCGCCTCAGCCTCCCAAAGTGCTGGGATTACAGGAGTGCACCACTGTGCCTGGCCAACATTGAGAATTTTAAAAAGAGATACAGTCAATATAATTTAGTTTTGGTAAGAAAAGATCAGAAATACTGTGTATTTCTTTTAAAAGAATACCATACAATTTATTAACTACATTATGAGTAAAATAAAAAATTATTTGAAATGAGCACTGCATGAATAAACTACATTTTCTAAGGAATATATTTTATGATATATCTGAGGTTTCCATGACAAAACCAATATACCTGATATACGCCCGAACTTGACATCCTCGAAACCAGCTCTGGATTTTAACTGCTGCATCATTCTCCTTTATTCTAAATGGATCTACAACACTAAAACAAAATGTTTAAAAAGCACTTCATTAGTAACCAATATAATTCTAAAGCAAGTCAACCTGTTAAACTTGATTTTTAATTTCTTCCAAAATGATAATTATAAATTCAAATGTCATTTTAAATAACATTAAAATATAAATAAATAAGGCATTTCAAAAATCATGAGCTATGTTTTGAAAATTAACCTTTCTCTGAGAAGCCATGTGCTTTCAACAGCTTTGCTTTTTTTATTTTGATAATCACCAATTTTACAACTAATTAATTTGCCAGTAATTTTTATTAGGGAGTAAGAAAGAAATGTGCTATTTTGACATTATTTTAAAAACATAATCATTTGGATTTACTGTTTAAATGCTATTACACATGTATCATGCAAGACTAAAATGCTCACATATTTCACTCATTCTTCAGTTAAATGAGTTGCCTCTAAGTTAAATGAATCCATCACAGAATGCATGTTCCATTAATAGCTGGAATTCTCAGAAAGTTAGGCAGGGGGAGGGCCATAGGGCTATACAGAGATAAGAAATTCAAGTCAGTGATCCAGATGTGAGACATGTACAATATAGGGAGAATTCACATAAATCAGTAAGATTACATAAGGTGTAGATTAAGTGTAAAATAAACTGTAAAAACCACACAAGAGAATATATAAATAGTTGCATTACCTGATAATGAACAAAAGGCACAGTGATAAGATTACCATATGATGCAACAAAATCTGCTGGAAATAATTAAGAGTATAGACCACTCTAGACAATTAGGAACAGAAGAAAGGAAAGATTCCTTATTGTTGTATATTTGTACTGCATGTAACAAATTACAGAAGAGGTTTGAGTAAGGCACACCCAGTGACTCATTCCTGTAATCCCAGCACTCTGAGAGGCCAAGGTGGGTGGATCATCTGAGGTCAGGAATTCAAGACTAGCCTGGCCAACGTGGTGAAACTCCGTTTCTACTAAAAATACAAACATTAGTCAAGTGTGGTAGCGGGTGCCTGTAATCCCAGCTACTCGGGAGGTTGAGGCAGAAGAATCGCTTGAACCCAGGAGGCGGAGGTTGCAGTGAGCTGAGATAGTGCCATTGCACTCCAGCCTGGGCGACAGAGGGAGACTCCATCTCAAAATACAAATTTTTTTTTTTTTAAAAAAGACGCTTGACTAAAGTGGATTCTGGCATCCTATTATTGTCCTCCATGTGGGAAGGAGAACAGCTTAAAGTCCTTTCCTCCAGAGGACTTTCCCTGACTTCCCAGACTACAATTAGGCCTTTCCATGTTATACTCTCATAGCTCTTCATAATATGTACCACGATCATATTTAAAAATTATTTAACGATGGTCTCTTCCACTAAACTTGAAATCATCAAAGGCAGTAATCTTCTCTATTTTGTCTTATACTGTACTCCCCATGGCCTCAGGAGAGATAATTGGTGTATACTTCTAACACTCAACCTTTGTCTTACCAAAAATGCTACCTGAGGGAGAAACATGCCTGTTGGCATTTTCCATCCCAGTGAGAAATGCCACTCACAGGCTTCCCTCACTAGATCTACTCCCAACATTGAAACCTCTCCCTACTTTAGGATGACAGAGCTGCTGAGAGCCCATGAGTGCCCGTATCCTCCTAGTAACTTAAACGCGGGGTGATGATGGGAAAAAGGCAGACATGAAAGGAGCTGTTGAGAGAAATAGAAGGAAATAAATATGTTTTACTAAATAAAACCTTATGTGTTAGGCACTGTTCCTAACATTTTACATACCAGTGAATTAACTCATACATAATCCTTTCAATACCTCTATGAAGAAGAGAATTATTATCCCTATTTGACAGAAGAAGATACCACTGTGGAGAAAGCATAGTAATATGCCCAAGGTCACATCTTTAGTAAGTGTCACAGCTGGCATTTAATCCTTGGTAATCCTTCTCTAGAGGCTGGGTTTTTGTTTGTTTTTTTTTTTTTTTTTTTTTTGAGATGAAGTCTCGCTCTGCTGCCCAGGCTGGAGTGAAGTGGTGTTATCTCGGCTCACCGCAACCTCCGCCTCCCAGGTTCAAGCGATTCTTCTGCCTCAGTCTCCGAGTAGCTGGGACTACAGGCACACGCCACCATGCCCGGTTAATTTTTGTATTTTCAGTAGAGATGGGGTTTCCCCATATTGGCCAGGCTGGTCTCGAACTCCTGACCTTGTGATCCACCCGTCTTGGCCTCCCAAAGTGCTAGGATTACAGGAGTGAGCCACTGCGCCGGGCTCAGAGGCTGGATTTTTAACCATCACTGCTTCTAAAGTGGAAGAGAGTAAGAAATGAAAAGAGGAGAAGAAAGGGAAAGTAAAATGGAAGAAAAGGAAAATGCAAAAAATATTCATGTAATCAATTTCTAAATGCAGTATGGAGACTTTGTGGGAAAAGGTAGCACCAATCTCCCTAAAACAATAAAATAAACTGAGAGACTAAGAATATGAAATGATACCAACATCTAGAGCAACACCCCAAAATTTCAAACTGTACCAAGTGTTAGTGATAAGAACTCATATATATGGCTGCTAAGAAACAGTTTGACCTTTGAACATATACAGAATAATTTTATTTACATAAGTAAAAACCACACAAAACTTTAGGAATGTTCATTAAGGATGTATACACATGTAGTAAAATTATAAGGAGAATGATAAAACACAAATTTCAAGACAGAAATGAAGGATGGGGGAAATGAGGAGATTAATAGTTGAAGCCAAGGCAAAAGGCCTTGGTTTTCAGAGTTTTACGCATAATATTAAGGAATTCTAGACTCGAGTATCAAAATTTTGACCATGGAAACACATATCCCCGAAGTCTGATAATCTCTGTAAAGATTTACAGTAAAAAATACTAAATAACAACAATTAAAGAAAAAAAGAAAAAAACAAGGTCCAATCATAAGAAGCAAGCATAGCGTGCAGTGTCATAGAAGTTAATGGGAAGGCATCAAGATGGGAGATCACGATTAAGCAATGTTAAATACTGTGCAGAAGTCCTGAAAAACAAGGTCGTTATTCAACTGGTTGCAGGGTTAGAAGAAATTTTTCATTTTTCTTTTAAAATCTTATCCTCACTAATAACAAGATGGGATAGTGGAACAAAGACACTGTCATTAATGGCCGACATGGAAAAGATACAACACAATGTCCAGTAGAGCAGGCAACTCAAAGAAGATAGAGTGTGGAAAAAATAAGAATAATTTCATTCAATAAGGCTAATGTGCAATAAAATTCGTGATAATAGAATACAACTGCTTCTTATGGTTACTTAAACCTTTTACCATTAATATTTAACACAACTATACTAGATTTGTTTTTCATCTTCTTCATATAGTCCGTTTAAATTACTGAAAACATTTGTTTCTCCTTTCCCACCAACACTCGAAAAATATGAATAAGGCACATAGATACATCTAATACTTCTTTTGAAGTTACTGTATTAGTTATTAATGTATTAGTGTGAACTCACTCTTTATTTATAATTGTCATTAGAAACGCAGAAGAGAAGCAATCAAATTAACTGTTTCGGGTTTACGTTTTTTAATTTCTCGTGGTGGCACCAGTCAAGTGGAAAATTAAATAATTTACTTTTGGGATATTAATAATGTGTATATATACAAGCACATATTTTATCAATAAGAACTATACATTGCAATTAAAAGGAAGGAGGCACTAAAAATTAACTAGTAGTTAACTTACTACTGAACTTTAATGTATGTACTAAAATTCGACTTCTATACATGTTTCTCTGTTGCCCTTTTTTTAACTGCTTAAAAACAAAATTTACAGATGCTGGGTTACCACTGGGATGCTGAATACTCATACAATATGTCATGAACTACTAGACATTTTATGTTTAAAATGAAAAATGTAACACTTTATTTTAATGGTATATTAATTAGTTCCAAATTACAATGAAAATCCTATAGCAGTGAATAAAATATGACACCTATATGAATTTGAAATAAATTTATTATGATCAGTATTATCACAATGAATACTAAATGAATTAATAATGATGAAAGACCAAAAGTATTACCAGTAATGTAATAAAACATCAAGAAATAACTGGAAGTTTCAAGTCACTTCATCATCAACTAGAAATAAGTACTATAACCCTGGATAACACTATATTCATGTATATCATTAGTGGCCAGAAATTAACTGACAATAAGTAGAAAAGGAAAAAAAACAATGTGTAGTTAAATATCTTTCCAGTAATATGCAAAAAATATGCATTTTACACATCAACAGACTGTGCTAAGTCTGACCCATGTATATTACCTATGAATAAATACTAGATTAAAAACTCAATACTCTTTATTTTTCATTATCATATAACTTGTAACTATTTTGGACAGTAGGAATAAAATTCCATTATTAGCTGCCCTGTGCTGTCAGATATGTTGATGTGTAAAATGATTATTGGTTTGCATATAATTTCACTACTAGGTCTTAAGGATTTCATGCTCATTAAAGGCAGAAACTACAGTACACTTAATCTATATTTTGTGTTCTGGTTATCACCCATGTGCTTAGTAACAGATGACTGATGATGAGAAATAGGACTATATTTTAGAACTAGAATCTATGTTTCATATTTCATTAATAGTCTTCAACATTATTATTATTTCACAGCTCAAGGAATAATGGATTGCAAATGCATTAGTATTAGATCATATACCCAGAGTTACCATAGTTGGTCGAATGTTAAATACTGTGCAGAAGTCATGGAAAACAAGGTAATTATAATTTAGAACTAGAACCTATAATATTAATGCATTCAAAAATATTTTGTGTCCTAGCCAGGTGTGGTGGCTCACACCTGTAATCCCAGTACTTTGGGGGCCAAAGTGGGCAGATCACCTGAGGTCAGGAGTTCAAGACCAGCCTGGCCAACATGGTGAAACCCCATCTCTACAAAAATTCCAAAATTAGCCAGACATGATGGTGGTTGCTTATAATCCCAGCTACTTGGGAGGCTGAGGCAGGAGAATTGCTTGAACCTGGGAAGCAGAGTTTGCAGTGAGCCGAGGTCGTGCCATTGCACTTCAGCCTGGGCAACAGAGGCAACAGAGTGTGACTCCAGCTCAAAAAAAAAAAAAAAAATATATATATATATATATAGTTTCTTTATCTTCCTCTTTCTCCTCACTTCTCTTTACCTCATTTCCTGAACAATTAAGTCTCAAAGGCCTTGGAAATGGGCAGGAAAAGTAGGGTACTGTGCTACAAAGGGTGTGGGAGGATGAAGGCACAGTGGCTCAGCTTGAGGTGTCAGAGCCTGTGTGGGGTAAGGTGAGCATCCACAAGTGGGGGCTGCCTGGGGTAAGATGTCATAGTTTGAGTTTAGCAAGGACAGTGTGTTCCATGGAGAGGAGGCCTGGCTTTGGGGTGTAGAGGGAAGATGAAAAAAGAATCTGCACATGAAGGTAGCCAGCATAGAGAATCAGAGCCCAAGAGTGATGACGAAAACATCCAAGTTGGTGGGGAGGCGATGGTTCAGCATGCGGAGATAGAGCCCTCACTGGGTCTAAGAGAAGAGGCAGTTGTGGTGACAACAGTTTGGTTACATACAGAGGAACTGATCAGATAAGTAAACATTCTAAAGATAATGGGAGCCACGTTTCTCTCTGTCAGAAAAGGTAAGAGAAAAAAACTAGAATAAACGTGTTGTGCTGAATCTGAAATAGAGTAGTCAATGTGAATTCATGAATTTTAATATATATGTTCACCAATAGATAGAGAAATAAGTATAGATGTAAAATGTGTATAGATGTGTACAAACACACACTCCTTTGTTCTTTCCACAGAGAGGGACAGAGAGCAGCAATATAACAGCAAAGTGCATCCACTGAAAGAAACAAAGGCTCTTTGGAGAAATGGATGGTTCTAGGGGTTGGCAGGAAAAGTACAAGATAAGCCTCTGTTATTCATCTGTGTTCACACTGCTACAAAGATACTACCCGAGACTGGGTAAGTAAATAAATAAATTTCCTTATCAGTAAAGGAGATTTCACTGACTCACAGGTCTGCATGGCTGGGAGCCCTCAGGAAACTTACAACCATGGTGGAAGAGGAAGCATGCATGTCTTACATGGCAGCAGGTGAGAGACAGCATGCAAAACAGAAACTGTCAGACATTTATTAAACCATCAGATCTGGTGAGGACTCACTCACTTTCACAAGAACAGCATGGGGGAAACCACCCCCATGATCCAATCTCCTCCCACTAGATCCTCCCCTCCTCACGTAAGGATTAGGGGGATTTCAACTCAAGATGAGATCTGGTGGGGACACAGAGCCAAACCATATCAGCCGGCAACTTTTTGTGTGTCAAGAAAAAGCAAGGAATCAAGAAAGCATTAGAACATTGAGGACACAGAAGGAAGACTGAAGTGGCTCTCACTAGCCAAATCCGGGACAATATTAGCATGCCTATAAATAAGAGTGACAGATTTTAACCCACTGAATAAAATAGGAAACTATGTGTCTATACTTATATAAATAAATAAACAAATACATTTTAAGTTTGATGAGGAACAGGATACATACATAGTTTCAAACGATCTGCTTTTAAAAAATAATTATTAATTACAAAGGAAAAAAGAATATTCCAGTAGAGAAGCCTAGCAGACAACAGCTTTATCAAGTGATCTAAACGAATATTGTCAGTCATGGGACAAATCAAAATCATGTAGTATCTAGTAGGATGCATTGAGAAGATCACAGTATCACTTCTGTGATAGTCCTTCCAGGGGTGCATAACCTGAATCTAATCAAGGGGAAAAAATCAGACAAACCTAATTGAGGGAAATTCTAAAAAATAAAGGATTTGCAATCTTCAGAAGTGTCAAGGTCACGAATATCAAAGAAAAAACTGAGAAAATGTACCATATTAAAGATAACTAAAGAGACAAGACAAACAGGATCCTTTTGCTACAAAGAACATTATTAGAGCAATTTGGCAAAGCTTGAATGGAGTCTGAAGATTAGATGGTAGAAATGTGCCAATGTTAATTTCTTGATTTTGATGGTTGAATTGTGATTATATAGAGAATGTCCTTGTGTGTAAAGAATTTGGGGCACAATGGGACATCAGGTTGCAACTTACTCTCATATGATTCAGGAAAAAATACCCTTGTATTATACTTGTTATTTTTCTGTAAATTTGAGATTGTTTCAAAAAATGTATATGTGTATGTGTATGCATCTAATAAATTTTACATTTTAGATACTGTGTTTTTAATCTCTAAACATTTAATTTGCTTCTTTTTAATGTTCTATTTAACTCCTAATTATCTTCATATTTTACTTCTAAGTCCTTAAGCATATTTTAAATAGCTATTTAAAAATCCTTGTCTGATAATTATGTCATCTTTGTTTATTTGGGTCTGTATCTATTGATTGATGTTTTTTCCCTCTTGATTGTGGGTCACAGTTTGCTACATTTTTATCCTACTACTAATTTACAAATAGATGCTGGACACCATGAATGTTAAACTATTGAGAGTTTGAATTTTGTTCAGAGATTGCCTCCAAGAAGAAAGCTACGGTAATTGTCTTGCTAATCTCATTTGCTTATGTTTCTCCTTGCGATCAAATCCTGCATTGCCTACTGTATCAATACCTAAAAATGTTCATATATTTTGTTGAGTACTCTAGTCCTTCATGGTCGGAGGACAAGTTTTACACCAGTTAAATCTTCCACGGCCACTTGTTTTCTATGTTTAATTTTGTTTTCAAAACAAAATTTTTGTCCTAGGACAAACTTTCTCCTATTTATCTACTGTTTATTTCACAAATAAGTACCTGATTAACCAAAGCTCAATACAAAATGTTAAACAATATAGAAAAACATAGAGAAAAAAGATTCTATTTCAACCTCCCTTTCTTTCAATTTTTAAAATTTAACCACTACTAGCAACTTATTACGTGTAATTCCAGATCTATCTAATTCCAGTTTTGTATCTCTATGTATTTTCACATTTGTTTTACATAAAAAACACTAAATGTATTATATATTTTCTATAATCTGGGCTTTTCTTAAACCTTATTTTGTCTCAGAGATTTTGAACATGTCATTATGTATAAAATGTTTCACTCTTTAAAACGGCTATTTATTTTCCCTCATATGCTTGTCTTTATTTAGTCAGAGTAGTTGCAAATAGATGCAAGTTATTTACAGTTTTTATTTTTATTTTTTGCCTATTAGGAATAATGCTTTAATGAATGCCCTTGTACATAATCCTGTATATAAAATACTCTTGTACACAACTTTTGTATACACGAGAGCATTTTTATGAGGCCAATAGAAAAAGTGACAGTTCTGACTCAAATGACATGCATTTTGATGCTATTAAAAATGGTATTGCTGAAGTCTTAAATTATAATTGTTCATTGCTGTTATGTAAAGACTACTGTATTTTGCCCTTGCATCCTGCGAACTTGTTAAGTTCATGTATTACTTCTAAATCTTCTTTTTGTATGTGGTATAGAGCTTTTTACACACATAATTATGCTGTCAGTAAATAAAGACAATTTTACTTCTTTCTTTGCAATTTTTATGCCTTTTACTTATCATTCAACATTTAAAACTAGTAAGAAAAGGATGGACTATTTAATAGCTGGTGTTGAGACAACTGTATTCTATAGAAAAAGTTAGGCCTCTGTCTCACACAATACATGCACATAAACACAACTGCACATAGACTGAAGGAAAAATATAACAAAACTTTTTAAATATTATAAATAAATATAATCTTAGGCTGGGAAAGACTGTTCCAAGAACAACTAAGATTGCTAAAGCCAGATGAATAAATTTACTAATTTGACTGTAAAAGCATAAAAGAAAACTGATAGAATGGTTGATGGCCACGGCAAGAACCTGAAACATTATGATATTGGTTTTGAGACTGGGTGATGCGCGAGAAGGTGAAGAAGATGCACAGGTCATTGAAAGACCATACGTGTGGGCTGGAAGAGTGGTGAAAAAGTTGATACTAGAAACTGGAAAAAGAACCTCTATTGTGTGAGAGTGGGACAATTATTATAGTAAGACTATTGCCTATGATCACTTGGAAGACTGAAAATGTACAGTGAACTTTTGAACTTGCCTAAGGAGATATCTAGAAAGGACGTTAAAGTACCAATAGGATTCTTCTAGCTTAGTTTGTTTTACTTCTTCTAGATTAATTTATCTTAATTAAATATAAGGCAAATCACAGTAACAATGCTTATTTAATTTTTAATTAAATGAAAATTATTGTAGAATTGTTCATTGTTGTTTGTATTCTTTCTTTTGCTCTTCTTTCTCTATCTTGAGATCTTTGTTCCAATTTAATTTTCACTTGATTACGGCGAGTACTTTCTTGAGTACATTTCATCAGGTAGGGTACATAGATGACGTAACTGTGAATCTTTACGTGTCTGAAAATGTCTTTCTTTCATCCCCATCCCCAAATGAATCTTTGATAGAATTCTTATCTATGGTCTTGAATAATTAGTAATTATTGTTTTTCTGTCTTTTGGGTTCCCGTGTTGAGCAGAAAGGGCATTCATTTCCTTGGCAAATAACTATTTTTATTTTCTGTCTAGAATAGAATCCTATGAGATTATTTTTCCT
Organism: Colobus angolensis palliatus; assembly: GCF_000951035.1. Classification (NCBI taxonomy): domain Eukaryota; kingdom Metazoa; phylum Chordata; class Mammalia; order Primates; family Cercopithecidae; genus Colobus; species Colobus angolensis. The sequence continues at coordinate 4,948,460 of NW_012121932.1, read as the reverse complement.
GTATTCTTGGAAGTTTACCAGATAAAATCTAAGAAGTAGGTGTTAAAGGAAATACTATACAGGACTCAGAGAATCCTTTCTATTCTAAGCCATACTTTTTTTTCAGTTTAGGAGTTTTCTTCTAGAGTATTTCTTTATTATTTTTCTATCTCTACCCCAATCCCAGTCAGAATTCTGCAGTGACTATTATTCACATAACAAGTCCTCTGGGTATGTCCTCCATATTATTAATCTTATTATGCATGATTTCTATTCACATGTGTTTATGGATATTTCCTTTATTTGCTTTCCTAACATATTTATATTTCAGTAGTGACTATTCTAGTTTTTAATTCACCTATTACATTTTTAAATGGAAAATTGTTATTTTTAAAAATTGGTTACGGTAACTTTTTTCCTCTAGTTTTATCTCTCTAAAAGTTCTCATTACATTTTTATTGAAGTTTGTATCTATTTCATCCATTAGTTCTAACTCCACAGTAGCCATCTGTTCTGGTTTCTTAGCTTAATCTCCTTCCTCCAAACTAACATTTCCTTAAATGTCTTATGAAGCTTATCTGCCTATTTAACAGATATTCAGCTGTTGATACCTATACAGGGCTTTCTGCTCAGGTTACTTGGGCAGTGATAAACTGATAGACAGTAAAAGGTACTTTCAATTTTCTTTTTCCCCATCAATGAGCCAGCAGTGAACATGTTGGCAAACAGGGATCTGTCTTTCAGGGCATGATAAATAGGCAGATTTAGTGTGCAGTTTTGTTTTGCTTTTGAATTAAATGGAACCATCTCTATTGTATTCCAGCAGCACATCTAATGTTGGCTGTTGGTTTTAGAAACATATTCTTTATTATTAAAACATTTTTATTTATTTTGTAAACATGTTTTAAAACATTGAAGAACTTTATCTGACTGAAGTTTGGACAGGTATATACCTATGGAAAATTACTGAGTTGTACACTTCACACAGTTTATGTACTTTATTTAATGTATATAATACAGCAATAGAAAGTTTTACATTTTTAATGAAAAAAAGAAAAACATTTATGAATAGCTGTAAAATTTTTCAACTACCTTTTTGATATTTACTGAGTCGATCATAATGTATTTTATACTTTGCCCTTCTGTTGCGATTTCCTATTATAATTATGAATTTATTGGGTGTTTACTAATATACCAGATGGTCATTTAACCTTTTTAGTTAACGTATCAATAGGGATTATTATCCCTGTTACAGATGAGAAAACTAAAATCTAAAGAGTTTAAGTAAGGTAAGAATATAAGTATAAAAGTTTACATTTAAACCTAAAGTAACACAGAGTTAGGATTTGAACTGTTGCACTTTGGCAAAAATCTTCCTTGTATATTTGGAAGAAGCTTTGCTAAGTTTTGCTAGTCAGAATTGAGTACACCTGTAAGAAAAATTTCAGTAATTAATTAGAATCAGGGGAAGGGACTCACATCTATTCAACTAAGCTGCTATTTATTTAGGCTAATAGGACTAAGCGGATCGTCCAAATTCAAGGACACTGAACAAAATTATTAGACTAAGAATACAGTGAGGAAACACAGTCAATTTACTGTGTCAGAGTCAGAAACAAATTTATTACGTTTATAGGAATCATATACCCTGAAATCAGGCCAATTTAAGGAACATTATACCTTAGGTTGATACAGGGTAATGAAGTACGTGCAAATCACCAGTCTTGTACCACAGAGTAATGTAGCCCCGTTTTCTTTTTCTCAACCTGATCTTGGAAAGACAGGATAGGCCTTATGTATTTGATGAACTTACTTCCCTGCAGAGACTTAATAATCTAAAGATCCCCCTCTCCCAGGTATAAATGTGGAATGAAATGGATCAAATGTCACTAGATCTTTGATCTTCTTTATCTTTGGCAAGTAATATAGATTGTCTAAATCTCACATTCCTTCACTGTAAACCAGGAATAAGAAAAATAACCTCATAAGATTATTGTAAACATCAAATAAAATAATGTTTGGGAAGGAAGTGCTCAGCATGTAGTAGATATTGGATAACATTTATTTCTCTTTCTATTTCTTTTTGTCTATCCCCATGCACTCCTCAAACCCCCTTTCAGATATTAAGAGATGTGGACATTTGAACAGTTGGTCTACATAGCATGTCTCTACAGAACTTCTTGCCCTCTTCCTCAGCCACAGCTTTCTCTGTATTCTCCAACATACTTTTCCCTTCAGCTAAGCCAATTAGAAAAGATTTTACATATATCTGGCTGATTTCTGCTTACATATTGTTAGAAAACGTATGTGTTTTAAAATTTTTTAAGTGTCATTTACTTTTTTCATTGACACAAGCAGATTTGATTTAAATTTTGTTAAGCAAAAACTGGCCCCAAAAAGTTAAAAGATGGAAGTAGAGGAAGAAAGTAGAAATGGGAAAAACAAAAGCAAAATGCTTTATCCAACTTAAAAACAAGTCAAAGGGGCTGGTCCCCATGGCTCACACCTGTAATCCCAGCACTTTGGGATGCTGAGGTGGGCAGATGGCTTGAGCCCAGGAGTTCAAGACCAGCCTAGCCAACATGGTAAAAACCCATCTTCACTA
>NW_012121932.1:4883943-4945511 GCF_000951035.1 Colobus angolensis palliatus | reverse complement strand
CACCTGCCACCACATGCAGCTAATTTTTGTATTTTTAGTAGAGACGGGGTTTCACCATGTTGGCCAGGCTGGTCTCGAATTCCTGACCTCGTGATCTGTCCACCTTGACCTCCCAAAGTGCCGGGATTACAAGCCTGAGCCACTGCACCTGGCCTCAGTCTATTCTTTTTAAAGCTTGCAACTGGGAGACTTCATCTGTATGATAAAATGATAAAACCTAGGTCTCTCCAATCCCTTATCACAACCCAGACATTCCTCATTTCTTTCTACTGATAATAACTCACTCAATTACTTGCCAATCAGAATTTGAGTCTTGCTCTGTTGCCCAGGCTGGATTGCAATGGTGCGACCTTGGCTCACTGCAATCTCTGCCTCCTGGGTTCAAGTGATTCTCCTGCCTCAGCCTCCCGAGTAGCTGGGATTACAGGGGCGCACCACCACCCCCGGCTAATTTTTGTATTTTTAGTAGAGACAGGGTTTTGCCATGTTGGCCAGGCTGGTCTGGAACTCCTGACCTCAAGTGATCCACCCACCTCAGCCTCCCAAAGTGCTGGGATTACAGGCGTGAGCCACCACGCCCAGCCAGAAAATTTTTAAATCTACCTAAGACCTAAGAGGTCCCCGCATTGTGGAATCAATATAAACCTCACATGTATTGATTGACGTATTATGTCTCCATAAAATGCATAAAACCAAGCTGTACCCGGACTGTCTTAGGTACATGACATCAGGACTTCCTGAGGCTGTGTCATGGGTGCATCTTTAACCTTGGCAAAATAAACTTTCTAAATTGACTGAAGCCTGTCTCAGATACTTTGGGTTCACCCACACTATAGAAACACAGTGGAAGAGGAACATTTTACCTTATTCCTATTAGTATTTGACAGATTAGATGAAATTTAAATAAGAATATGGCGAAAATGAACAACATGATCAATAAACATATACTGAACTTTTCTCTCCACACAGTGCAGTATATTGTGTAGTATAAATGACCAATAAGTCACAAAGAAAATCTCATAGTTTGGAAGAACAGAAATGAAGCTAAGAATTACCAGAGAAATTTAAAACAACAACAACAACAACAAAAAGGCCAATACTCTGTCAAGTGACATGGAACTGCCACTGCAAAACTATAATGAGACAGTGAAAGAGAGCTCACCTAACCAACTCCATCTTGCTTCTAAACTCCAGGCTCTCCTCATTCATCCCTGGACATAGGCTGAACTAGCTTTGCGAGGAACTTAGTTTATAGTTTAAAACAAAGATGATAACAGGCCTTTCCCAAGGCAAATCCCCTTTTTGCCTGGGGACTACACTGCCTTTGTAGGAATAACAAATTAGTTAAAAGATTAGAAATTATGGTTTGGGAGTCACACAGCTGGAGGTTACAAGATTCTGACCCTCCCTAAATTGCTCCTTGGGATAACATCAGTATTGGAAAATCTAAGATCGGTGCTAGAGATATTTGGCAGATGCTGCATTTGATGGATCAGCTGGCACCACCCAGACTGATAAACTGGCTCATTGATAAACTGGCTCTGACCCTGTGGCCCCCACCCCGGAACTGACTTAGTGCAAGAAGATAGGTTCCACCCTCTATGATTTCATCTCCAACCCAACCAATCAGCACTCCTGACTCACTGGCCTCACCCTAACCTACCAAATTATCCTTAAAAACTGATCTCGTAATGCTCAGGGAGACAGATTTAGTAACAATAAATCTCTGGTCTCCGGTACAACTGGCTCTGTGTGAATTATTCTTTCTCTATTGCAATTCCCGTCCTGATAAATTGGCTCTGTCTAGGCAACAGGCAAGGTGAACCCATTGGGCAGTTACAACAGTGGCCTACTATCTTTTGCTCACCTTATGTCCAGGACAAAATACTCAGCCTCTTTGATGGACCAGACCAAAACATAAACACACACCAAACATTCCCTGTGGGAGCAACTTTCCAGAGTATTACATCAGTCGGGCAACCCACGCTCCTCCTACTCTTTGTAGTTCAAAATCTCCTCTTGTATTTGCTGCTCACTTCTTGGAGTTCAAGATCCTTTCTCTTTGTTAGGCAGAGGAGCTTCTCTTTTCCACATTGAACTTCCAGGCCTTGCAGGTTCAGATACTAACCTAACCACTTAGGAATATATTTTCTCAACAAAGTCATCTTTCAATTTAAGCATTATTCTGATGCTAGCCATTAGGAAGAAGCATTTTTGTCCCTACTTTGTTACCAAAACAGAAGACATCGAAAGAAACCAAGGAGACTTTAAATTGTTTCCCACAACTCTGTTCCCTACATGTTAATGGATTTGGGACAGTATACTCAAGCCATTTGGACCTCTGGATCTTGGTGCTCGTTGCAATTTAATTAAATCAGCTTAATGGGAAGAAAATTTTATTTAGTGATAGGAACAGCATAGGTTTTAGAGTTAGATTAGTTGGCTCTGATAATTCATAATTGACCTCAAGCCATCCATCTGCCTTGGCCTCCCGACGTGCTGGGATTACAGGCCTGAGTCTCTATTCCTGGCCAATTATTTGTGTTTGCTTGGCACTTCATCAGGCTTTTCTAGGACACTGTTCTGTAGCTCTAAAAATATAGATTATCTAATAAATAGATAATTTATACATTCACTTGTAACATTGTGATAACCAAATGAAAGATCTTATGAAGCAGTTCCTAGTGCAATCCCTCATAAATGCAGTCCTCAAAAAATACTGGTTGTTTCCCTTCCTGTCCATGTTACCCTATTGTTGTTGTTATTATTTATTTCTTTATTTATTTGAGACAGAGTCTTGCTCTGTCACCCAGGCTGGAGTGCGTGGTGCCATCTCGGCTCACTACAACTTCTGCCTCCTGGGTTCAACGGATTCTCTTGACTCAGCTTCCAGAGTAGCTGGGACTACAGGCATGCGCCACCATGCCTGGCTAATTTCTGTATTTTTAGTAGAGACAGGGTTTTGTCATGTTGGCCAGGCTGGTCTCGAACTCCTGCCCTCAAGCGATCCATCCGCCTCAGACTCCCAAAGTGTTGGGATTATAGGCATGAGCCACCAAGCCCAGCTAGTATTGTAATTATTTTTAAAAAGCCTATATTCCATACTAGGATGTCAACATCATGATGGATGGGGCTTATTTCATTTATACATGTCATAAATACAGCATCTGCCACATACTCTAAATAAATGGATAATTTCTATGTTTAGCTATTGTTAGTATGTTTACTTAAACCAGGGCTAGTGATTTATTGAAAGATTCATTAATGTGAGTCTTCAACAATTATTGTGTTACTATTATTTGTATGGAGCTATCATAGACATTGCAGACAAAAATACTAGTGAGCAAAATAAGAGACACTGTCTCTACTACTAGTTTAAGAGGGGAGATAGATATTATCTCATAAAAGAATGTAAAATTGAATTGTGATCAGTGCTGTGAGAGAGGTACGTTGTGAAATAATGATGTGGTAGTTGAGATAAACGTTAGAATAAAAACAGCTCAGCAAGACCCTATCTCATTGACACATTTTCCATTGGTCTGTCATATCACTGTATTCCATAATAGTCTAATTCACTTTTTTGCAGTTTCTCTTAAGTTACAAAAACTCCTGGGGCAATGCTTCTTTAAAATGGAACTCTTCCTAGGCAAGAAGTTTGGGTGTAGGGAAATGAAGAAGACTGCTAGTGGTTTTCTTGCCCGTTGTCTATTAATTAATATATTGGTACTAGTTACTGTGTCAGAATGGTTTAGACACTTTCTTTTTATTTCTATTTCTATTTTATTTTATTTTGAGACAGGGTCTTAATTTGTCAACCAGGCTGGAGTGCAGTGGTACAATGTCAGGTCACTGCAACCTCCGCTTCCCAGGTTCAAGCGATTCTCCTGCCTCAGCTTCCCAACTAGCTGGGATGACAGGCATGAGCCACAGTGCCTGGCTAATTTTTATATTTTTAGTAGAGACGGGGTTCCACCATATTGGCCTGGTTGGTCTCGAACTCCCGGCCTCAGGTGATTCGCCCGCCTCGGCCTCCCAAAGTGTTAGGAGTACAGGCGTGAGCAACCACGCCCGGCCGATACGTTCATTTTAGAAAGGCAAATGAGTCATAGAACAATTGGGTTCAGTGATGTTTGTAAAATAATGGAGGCTCAAATCCCTAGGTAGATGGGAAACAGTCTGAGCTCACTGGGCTAGTGAGCCAGGGTGACCCCCAGTCAGGTATTGAATCTTGAACCCGGAGAACAAAGGTTTCATGAAATTGCAGAGTGGTGATGTCGAAGAAAAAAAGCACTTTACAATTTTATCTATGCTGGGAGTTTTTCCAAATCATCTCACACCGAGTATCTATGGTCCCTCTCTATTTAGAATTTCGTTGTATGGTAACAGAAACTCCCGATTCTGTTTGCAGCCCATTAAGGCAGGAATTGGGTACTACTTAATAAATCAGGGAAATCGTTAATTGGAAACTCCCGCTGAAGAACAACTGGTATAATGTCACGCCTGCCCTTTACGCGATCTTTCTCTTTCCGACTTACCTGTTTCTAAAGTAGTACTGATTTCCTACAGTCGACGACCTAGCTTGCAGCCGGGCTAATGTGGCCATGGTCTTTTGGCCTTGGGTTTACAACTGGTGTTACTACCGGTCTCCATGGTAACTGGGCTAAACCATAGCTCATTCCCGGGGTCCGACTTTTTGTTCACTCCTCTTTTCTCTCACGCTACTTCCACTTTAAGAGTACTAAAAAGAGAATTAAGAAATTTCTGTGTAGCACAAAAAGTTTAATTTATTTGTCTCTGTCTCTATTGCGAGTAGGAAGAGGGGATTATAGGAACGGAAAACAGTAGACGCGGAGAACTAATGGTTGCTCCGAGCATCCGGTTTCCGCCTCCTGTCGGCTTCCGGAAGCTCATCTCAAAATGCTGAACTGCTATTTGGAAGTCGCCGGTGCTGTAGTAGTTGGAGTCTGTACACGGGCCTGAGCATCGAGGCCAGGCTCCTGGGTGTCGTTAATGTTCGGGGCCGCCGGGCGCCAACCGATCGGAGCTCCAGCAGCCGGGAACAGCTGGTGAGGCTGGCGGCCCTGGGGAGGGGGAGGTCAGGGAAGGGTGTGATTGCCCGAGGCCGCTCTGCTGGACCTGGAATGGAGGCGGGAGAGAGCTGTGATGGATGATCTGAAGACATCTAGGCCTTACTCTCACTCATTCCTGGGATGCACGCAGTTTGAGGGAGCTCTTGGGTGTGTGCCAAAGATTTGTTAAAGAATACAGTAAATGTTTGCTGATTGCTTGTTTAACAATATTTTAGAAGTCAAGCTTCCTGTACTCCGGGAGCAATTTATCTCCTCATTGATTGTTGACAACACTAGGAACAGGAAGAATCTATCTTAATCTGGGCCTTGTTTCCCACTCCTCTTTAAATATTTACCAGATTATATCAAATATTTTGGAAGATAAATTCCAGAAATGTAGAATTATGGAAGTTCAATAGTGGAAAACACATCACCCTCTCACCCCCTTTTTTAGAGAGAGGGGATAACCTACCTGTTTCCACCCTCTTGAACATTCTATTCAAGTTCAAGGGAGATGTATATGGGGACTTCCCAAGAACATATAACTGTCAGGATTAAGTTTGGGGCTTGACCATGTCTGTGGTATCATGTCACCAATGCCACGTTAGAATAATACATTGCTTTGACTTTTCAAAGTATTTCCACAAATTAATACACGTTATCCTATGACAGTCCTGTGATAGCAGAATATCACAAGCACAGAATATTCAAGTGCCGTGTCCAAAGTTGCCCTGTACATTTTAATCCTAGAGCTAGAATCCTGTTTTGGGATTTCTAGTTGAACACTGTAATATCTGTCGTATTTTTCTCCCAAGCCCTTTTCCTCCGAACGTAACACAAGACAACCAGTCATACAAACAAGCAATTTCCCATTGAAAATTCTCTCAAACATAAAGTTTTGACCAACAAGTGAAAGAAATGTGGCTAAACGGTGCATGTTCATTCCTAGATTCTGCAAAAATTAGAACAGAAGGAATTTGAGTAGTCTGTGAACTGAAAGAATTACTTTTACATCATCTGTCACTGAAAAGTTAAAAGAATACCTTATCCAAAATATTTTTAGTTGGGTGACATCATCCTGTAGTTAATGTTATAGTTAATATAGATTTGATTATACTATTAGTAAATTATTACATTTTCCAGGGAGAAAAGCAGGGAGCACTTTTTAAATGAACCAGTTTTTAATGGTATAACTAGCATAGAATGAAATGAACAATTTTTACATGCTTAATTTTACTAGTTCTGGCATTGTATATACTTAAGTAAACACTACACAAAACAAGATAATGGATTTGTCCATCACCCCACAGTTCCCTCTCAAGGATACCTGTCTTAATGTTTCACCATTCATTATCTTGGTGAAGTCAGGGAGACAAAATATCCTATGTAGATTGGTCTGCTCTTCCTAGGGTGCTATCGATTTGTAGGATAGATGACTACATCAGAATATGATTGATTCTCTCAGCTTCTTCTACCTTCCAAATCATGGTTAGGTACTGAGAGAAACCTCCTTCAATTCTCTTTTAAAGGCTCTCTTGTCATACAACTCACCATTTCTTATGGCACCATAGTATAATAGAGTGGTAGCACTTAGTATTTTTTAATGAAATTCTAAATTCATTCCTGTTTTGTCAGAATGAACATGTTCCAGAAAACTGGATCTTTATTTTCTGGTCTATCTGTACGACCATCCAGTCATTCCAGATTTCTTAATGGAATTTTCTTTTTCATTAATTGAACAGATATTTACTATATAACATATATGTTTGATCGCAGTAGTAAATTCCAGTCCCACTGGGAATACTGCTATTAAGCAGTTAACTAGGTGCCAGGTTTTACAAATACGTGTCATCTCATGTAAATCTTTTGAGGTAGGTGTATCATTCTTTGCATTTTAGATAAGGTGACACAGAAGCAAAGATGGTTTAAGTAACTGGCCTAAGTATCATATTTGCAAGATGATTCCAGTATACCCCCCCCAAAATTCTTAACCACTTTTATATGTTGCCTATGTGTCTGAATGAGATAAAATATCTCAAGGAATGTATAACCTAGCAGTTAGATACCCAAATTTGTTACCCAGTCTGGATTTTCTGACTTATTTAGCTCCCATCTTGACTTTTTCAACTTCTCCAATGTGGAGGTTGCTCTTTCAATTTTTAGGCACCAAATGGGTAAATGTAGATAATTTCTTTATTCAACTATGGTATTCTATTTTTTTTTTAACTTTGTTATGTGGCTTTGCTTAAAAAAACAAAGCCATTAAAATAAACTATATTGACTCTGGACTTTTGTTTCTGCATTTTCATTCCTATTTGGTCTTTTGATTGTATTGAAATCTGGAAAACTGCATAGTAAAATGTGTGCATTTTTTTGAATTACTTGTTTTTTGGAGTTTGTTTGTCTTGAACTTTGTTGCGTACCAGCAGGTTTGAGTCAGGTTTTTGTTTCAACAATTAAGAATCAAAGCAATAAACAGTATGATTTCGTTCAAGTAATTCATTAAATTTGGTATAGCTTCTTAGCATCCATATTTATGTCAAGCTGGAAGCCTTTACATTGCCTTTGATAATTTTTCCTTAACTTCACATTTACTTAGGTAAAAACCTAGAGTGTCTGGCTTGTTAATGTAGCAGAAAATTTGGAATATGGATTGTCTAAAAGTTTTAGTCATTGTGTTTTTCTTTTGTTATTTGATCAGTCATTTAGTCATTCATTGGTTTGCTCGTCTGGCAGATTATTTTTTAAAATCTGTTATGTGTCAAGCAGTATGCTACTTGTAATTAATATTCAGTTGTCTTTATTCTCATTCCTGTTATAGGAATTCAGGTTATATGTTCAGTAAATTTTTATTGAACAGTTACCATATATTAATATAAACATTAAATAAGTCTCATTTCCTACCTACTGTTTGCCTTATACACTTGAATATATGCATATTGACAAGAGCTAGAATGAATTACTTATTAGATGCTAAATTTTTTGTTTTGTTTTAAACTGACTTTATTTCATATAGGCAGCGTTTTCAATAGTTTACCTTTTGAAAGTAATTAAAGTGTAAGGAAAACTTTGAATGACTCATGAAGTCATCTTCAGATTTAAATAATAAATGAACTTGCCTTATTAAATCACTAATTTGGAAACTAGGGTTAGACTTTTTTTTTTTTCTTAAAACCATTCATGGTTTGATTTTGAGCAAGCCATGGTAAAGAGGAAAGAAAACTTCCTGAAAGTTCCTATGGTGACAAAGGTGACAAAGTAGAAGCTGCCAGGAGCACCTGTGAGTGAATACAAGTCAGTGAAGCTTTTGCTTCCTTTCCACTTTTAACTGGGAAGGATTATTTAATCTTTTTAAATTTACATATGTATATTTTTAAGGTTGAAATAAGTCAGATACACGGCATTAATTTTTTGGGATTTAAAATTTTCTTTTAGCTTCATAGAGTCTTCAAGGAGTCCATGAACTTATTGAAATTGTATGCAGCAAGTTATATATGTCTGCTATCCTTCCTTTTCCCAACATTCAGAATGCTTCATGACCTCAGAAAGATTGAAGGCCTTTAACTGTAATACCCTCAAGATTCCCAGTATGGTTATACCTTACAAGCAGAATAATTTGGGATCTTTTAGTGACCAGTTTCTCTTATTTGTGGGTAGAGGTTGTGAAAACATGAAATAACTTCTGTTGAACATTAAGTACCCACTCATCCTCAGAAAAATCTTTTCAAGGTAGAAATTATGCTGATTTTTATGATGAATAAACAGATCAGAAGATAGGTAATTTGTCCCAAGTCCTATAGCTAATGAATATAACTGGAATTAGCTTCCAAATTCGTAGCCTTGATTTCTAAGCTAATGTTCTCTGTAGTTTTCTCCCAGCCTTTTTTTTTTTTCCCCCGGAGAATGGTGTTTCCTATTTATTGCCTAATATTAATGTAAAGTTGTAATTAATCATTTACATGTTTCAGAGTAAGATAATTCTTCCCTACCCCACCCTACCTTTTTCAAAAAGACAGAAGAAGTTTACTTTTGATTAATAATTTAAATAGATAAGTCAAGGAACTTCTAAACTAGCTTAAGTGTCAACATTTTGTGTTAGGGTTATTGATAATTTCCTAAGATAATGCCCACCCACACCCCCACATATATATAAAAGGAGAAAATTGAAGACATAGTCTTTTAATAGATTTCTAGGTTGAGATAAGGACTTATTTGATGAATAATATTCCCTTTGAGGAGGGAAATATGTAAATTCCCATAAGCAGCAGAAATCTGAAGATAATTCTTATGGATAATATGGTGTGAAATTAGTCATAAAGTCATTAGTCATTTAGCCTTGATGTGGCATCTCGAAGGCTCATCATTTGCATGTTTAGTCACTCATTTTCATAGTCTGCACTATTATGCATTAATTTTAATCTGCTTGGTTCAGCTGTTTGCTGCATACTTTTAGGACTAGCCAACCTTTTATAAAAGCTAACGTGATAATGGAGGCATGTAAGTCCAAGACTGTCTTTGTCTTAAGTTTGTGAGTAGTTTATAACATTCAGCAGCATAGTCCTTGACTATGTACTGTGTGTTAGTACAGTGTTTTTGTACACACTGAATTTTTATTCATATGGAAACTAATACATTAATGATTATTTGTTCCCTTAAATTTTTGTAAGCGAATTAAGCAGATGCACTTAACACCACGTAACTTTTAGCACTGCATTGCTAAAATTACTTAACTTTGTAGAACTGATAATCCACGTTTTAGAGAAGTAAAGATGAGAGTTTTACCCAGTACTAGGTGATAAATAGTATTTACTTTCCTCTTCTGTAACTAGTTACTTACTCACTATAATCAATTACCCTTTAATTCTATCCGGAAGGTTTTATTTTGAAACGGTGTCTCTCTCTCTCTCTCTTGTCCAAGCTGTAGTGCAGTGGCACAGTCTTGGCTCACTGCAACCTCTGCCTCCTGGGTTGGAGCAGTTCTCATGCCTCAGCCTCCTAAGTAGCTGGGATTACAGGTGTGCACCATCACGCCCGGCTAATTTTTTTATTTTTAGTAGAGATGGAGTTTCGCCATGTTGGCCAGGCTGGTCTTGAACGCCTGACCTCAGGTGATCCATCCACCTCAGTCGGCCTCCCAGAGTGCTGGGATTGCAGGTGTGATCCACTGCTTCCTGCCAGTTTTTGTTTTTAATATGAACTTGGGTTTATTTATATGTTGGGTTTATTATCAATATATTGCTGACTGACATTTAGGAGCTCATGGGCCATCAATCAACTTCCAGTTCTTACGGTAGATTAAGCAGTAAATTAGGACTAAAGCATCTTCCTGATTCTTCTTCCTCGAACCAGAAATATTTGAAAGAAAAACACTTAAACATTCACTTTTAAGAAAGCCTTTTTCTGAATTTATTAGAGCCTGCTGATAAGGAACACAAGGATAATAGTTCACTTATTTACTGGGTATTGGATAGAAGAAGTGAAACAAACAAACTTGATGTTTGACCTAAAAGTTTTAAATAAAGCTTGCATATCAAGTCTTGGATGGATCATACATTTTATATTGCTCAGCATAATCCAATACCACCTGAAAAAACAAAGTACTCACCTGCGCAAGTCATTTCCTTTCATAAAATCCAACTTTATATAGATGTTGGGGCCATAATTTTGTTTTGGGGTATTCTGTTCATTCAGAGTGTCTTAATAAAACTATTGATGAACTATTGTTATCTTAGACATTACCCAATATGAACTGTTCCCAGTAGATTTCATTTCCAAATGAGTTCTAAATGAAGAAAAATGGCTTTTACAATTATGAGTATAAAAATCTCAAGTTAGTTAAGTGGTACATTCACTGAATTTAATATAATTCAAACTTTAAAACTGGTTGTTCAGTAAGTACTGATTTGTATAGAAAACTTCTATATTTCCAGGTTTCCCCTTTCATAGGAAAGTCTTATTTAAGAAACTATCTCTAGGATGAAGTGTTTTAATACATTGGTCTTCTGATACATCAGTGTAAACTGCCAAGGCAAAGGAAATAAAAGAGCTGTTGGTCATGTGATGGTCTCTTAGGATCACTTTGGTTTTGACCAGCCAGTGGGAGACAAGAGTCTTTCTGCCGCCCAGGCTGGAGTACAGTGGCATGATCTTGGCTCACTATACAGCCTCCGCCTCCCGGTTCAAGCGATTCTCCTGTCTCAGCCTCCTGAGTAGCTGAGATTACAGGCATTGCCACCATGCATGGCTAATTTTTGTATATTTAGTAGAGATGGGGTTTCAGCTTGTTGGCCAAGCTGGTCTTGAACTCATGATCTCAAGTGATCCTGCTGCCTCAGCCTCCCAAAGTGCTGGGATTACAGGCATGAGACACTGTGCCCTGCCGATGCCAGTTTTAACTGAGGGATATTAGTGAAGCAGCTTGAGGTTAACTGACTATAATACTACTGGCTCATTAGCATGGGTTTTGGTTGGTATTGACTTGGAGAAGAGTCTAGTTATTTGAAACTGAAGGGGAAAAAGGTAATTTGAACTCCGAGTAGGACTTGTTAAATCTATATTTTGTCTGTGTTTTTATAGGATTTTTAAAAAAAGCTTTTAAAAGTAATATGTAGTTGGTTCATATTTGAGTGACATCATGGAATACATTGGATTCTTCTAATTACAGTATTTTTAAAAATATGTTTTTTTGTTTGTTTGTTTGTTGAGATGGAGTTTTGCTCTTTTCGCCCAGGCTGGAGTACAATGGTGTGATCTCAGCTCGCTGCAACCTCCACCTTCTGGGTTCAAGCACTTCTCCTGCCTAAGCCTCCTGAGTCACTAGGATTACAGGCACCCACCAGCACACCGGCCTAATATTTGTATTCTTAGCAGAGATGGGATTTCACCATGTTGGCCAGGCTGGTCTCAAACTCCTGACCTCAGGTGATCTGCCGGCCTCAGCCTCCCAAAGTGCTGGGATTACAGGCCTGAGCCACCACCCCCAGCCTAAAGATATGTTTTATTTTCTCTCAAGAGAAGCAACATAAAGTCAAATAAGACTGACACAGTTTTCATGAGATTCTAGAGAAATTTTGTGTATATTACTGCTAATATTACTAAGAATGGAGTTTGTTAGTATCAGTATTAGTATTTTATTAAACTATTGGTTACAGCAATACTTTTTAAATAAAATGAATTGAAGAGTATCAGATTTCGATGGATTGTATCAGATGTACTAACCTTTTTCTAATGTTAGTACTATAAATTTTCTGTGCTACAGTAAAGCACTAAATTGTAATATCCAAAATAAACTGACTTTAATTAGATGTTATATTCATACATCGAGTTAATTTCATGTTTTATTGTTTTGAACTGGCCATTCACCCATTGATAAGAAAACTCTGTCTTCGAAGAGTAAGTTACTCCAGAACCAGATAATAGGATACTAATTTTAATACATGTTAAAGTGGCTTCAAGTGAATTTTTTTTAAGGTGCAATATTGTATTCAGAGACAATAGGTCTTTCAGACTATATTTCTTTTAATGAAATAATGTCAAAGGAAAAGAACACAATATTCATTGTTTTAAGGGAAAAGGGCATTTGTTCACATAGCTAATAGAAACAAGATTCATTTGGCTTATCAATGTAGTCAAAGTTGTAGCCTCTGTTTTGTTTGGCTTAAAGCTAATTCCTATGTGATACTTATTTCTTTTAATCAAATTCAGTGTTCTAAATCCTGATTTGTGGGGCTGGGCATGGTGGCTCACGCCTATAATTCCAGCATTGAGAAGCATGGCGGGTGGATCACTTGAGGTCAGGAGTTCGAGATCAGCCTGGCCGACACGGTGAAACCCCGTCTCTACTAAAAAATACAAGAATTAGCCGGGCATGGTGGCATGTGCCTGTAATCCCAGCTACTCGGGAGGTTAAGGCAGGAGCATCACTTGAAACTGGGAGGCAAAAGTTGCAGGGAGCCGAGATCGTGCCACTGCACTTCAGCCTGGATAACAAAGCGAGACTCCGTCTCAAACAAACAAACACAAAAAAACCTGAGTTGTATATAATATCCTTAGAAAAGAAAAATCAAATCTCAGTGGCCCTCCAGAGTTTATTTAAAATAGATATGTGAATCACCACATTTTTTAAAAAGCTGTATGCGTTAGATTTTTTGTTCATATTAAATACATTCAGAATGCCCACAGAAATACATCTAGAAAATACCAATTCACATTCACCAAACGCAATGCCATGTTACTTAGTTGCTCACAGTGTACATTTCACTAACCAGTACAGGGTTGGTTCTTTGAGCTGAGTTTACTTTCACCACTCTACCACCCTGTCCCTTGTGTTGATTCAGGTCTTTCACCTCTTTTTTTTTTTCTATTCAAAACAATATAATAGCTCCCTATGAGTCATTTGGGTTTTACATAGATGTATATTAAATCTATCTTGAGGATTACAGTAATGCTACCTGGTGCTAAATTAATCATAAAAATACAAACTATCTACTGGGATTGTGTCGCTGATCTTGGCTGTAGTTTGTTCAACGTTGGAGCTCTGGAACCTGATTGCTGGAGTTTGAATCCTCTATCCACTACTTAGGTGCATCACATTGCGACAGAAATCTTTTGGCCTTTGTGTATTTCATCTCCCACCTCATAGGGTTATTGTGTGAGAATGAAATGAAATAATACATGTAAAACACTTAGGAATGGGTCTGGCAAATAGTAAATACACAAATGTTAGCAGGCGTGTGTATGCATCACATTATAAATGGTGTATCCAGTTGAATCACAATGTGTGTTGTTTTTAGGTTATCATTAAAATGAAAACACAAAAGTTGAAAGCTGTTATAAGGAACTTGCAAAAGCCTGAAATTATTGACTGTTGGAGACTATACATGACTGTAGAGACTATACATGACTGTAGAGACTATATAGAACACAGATCAGCAAACTATAACCAGTTATAACCTGATTCTATAAATAAAACTTTATTAGAACATAGCCATACCCATTTATTTATGTATTGCTTGTGGCTATATTTGCATTACAGTGGCAAATTGAGTAATTGTGGGAGACCCAATGGCCTGCAAAGCCTAGAGTATTTACTAGCAGGCCAGTTACATAAAAGTGTGCCTACTCCTGCTGTAGGCTCTAGAAGCTCTGTATGACTGTTGAGAATATTTCAATCCCTAGGTGCCTCTGGATCTCAATTTGACAAATGATTGCCTGTGGCCTTCATAAGAAGGGTGCAAATCTCAATTATCTGTGATGTTTAAAAAATAAAACCAGATACTTGGCTCTATGTCACACCAACTAATTTAAAATCTTTGGGAATTGGGTTTTAAAAGGACAAGTATAATTTATAAAAATTCCCAAAGAATGCTGATGCTTATCCTTGCTGACTACTGAAAAAATTTCATACTAGTAACATAGTTTAATGCTCTTGAAAAAGGAAAGCCTAAGAAATTGCTTCAGAGTGAAGTAATGATGGGCCCTTTTAAACCCATGAGACTGCAATTTGAATGCGAATGTAGTTTCTGCTTCACTGGGTTAAGAGATTAGTGTGGCCTAAATAAATGCATGGTGTTGGTTAAACTTTCACATATATTACTAATCCTGAAACTACCTGTCTTTCTCACTGCCTCTTATATGATGGCAGTGACTGGTTAGAAAACATGGTGAATAGAAGATTTCATGTTTCTTTTTTTACTTAGAGATTAGTGGGCGAAGAGGGGACTGAGAAAGTTCTTTCTGTATCTGCTGTAGGAAAACTGACTCTAGAAAAGGGGTAGGAGTGGGCCAGCGGATAGGGATTTAAACAGAACTTTTCCATAGTTATACAGTAAAAATATAAAAGTACTGGGATCTTTCATTGCTCATAAGCTTATTCTATCTTGGAAGTAACTCCTATGTTTAATAAAATAACTTATATAAGAAGAGGCCTAAAATGAATCAATATTTAAAACTAATATCTTGGATAGAAAAATTATCTTTGAAACATTTTGTAATCATTATTATTTTTTGTCAAATTTAGAATGAATTGTCTGTTATAGAAAACGAGGTTACTGTGGTTAAGACTGACTGTTTTCTTTTTTATTTCTCTAAAACATGAAGGCATTTCAGTAGAACCATGGAGGAGCTGGTTCACGACCTTGTCTCAGCATTGGAAGAGAGCTCAGAGCAAGCTCGAGGTGGATTTGCTGAAACAGGAGACCATTCTCGAAGTATATCTTGCCCTCTGAAACGCCAGGCAAGGAAAAGGAGAGGGAGAAAACGGAGGTCCTATAATGTGCATCACCCGTGGGAGACTGGTCACTGCTTAAGTGAAGGCTCTGATTCTAGTTTAGAAGAACCAAGCAAGGACTACAGAGAGAATCACAATAATAATAAAAAAGATCACAGTGATTCTGATGACCAAATGTTAGTAGCAAAGCGCAGGCCATCATCAAACTTAAATAATAATGTTCGAGGGAAAAGACCTCTATGGCATGAGTCTGATTTTGCTGTGGACAATGTTGGCAATAGAACTCTGCGCAGGAGGAGAAAGGTAAAACGCATGGCAGTAGATCTCCCACAGGACATCTCTAACAAACGGACAATGACCCAGCCACCTGAGGGTTGTAGGGATCAGGACATGGACAGTGATAGAGCCTACCAGTATCAAGAATTTACCAAGATCAAAGTCAAAAAAAGAAAGTTGAAAATAATCAGACAAGGACCAAAAATCCAAGATGAAGGAGTAGTTTTAGAAAGTGAGGAAACGAGCCAGACCAATAAGGACAAAATGGAATGTGAAGAGCAAAAAGTCTCAGATGAGCTCATGAGTGAAAGGTGACTTTTATGTTCTCTAAATATAAAAATATTTATCTCCAGTGTTTGTGGTTGAATGTTTTATATTTTAATTAATTCTATTTTAAAATAATTATAAATTGTAATAATGATAGTGATATTATTACTGTTTAACTGGTTATATTTCCTTATAATTTATGATGTTTAGCACAAAGCAAAATTGCTTATTTGATTTATACAAAGTCTTTTGATTATATTATAATGACTCAATTTTCAGCTACAAGGAGAAAAGGAAATGGATTTTCAGTGGAAAAGAATGTGCTTTTGAATAACAGCACGTTTGTAACTCAGAATTGGATATATAATTATTTATATGTTTAATTATAGACCTTTAGCTTTTGGTACTTTTTAGAGTGTCACAATTCATTAATCTATTCTGATTCTTGAAAATCAAAAGTTTATACCACTTCAACGTGTGTGGTTTGACATAAAAAAATCTGTTACTTTCTAGGAATTCTGATCACTTATGAATTGTAAAGCCTAATTTATAGGCTAGAAACACCTGGTTTTGTCATTAGAAAAATAGGAAAAACAATGGTCCTGTGGCAGTTAGTCTAATCTGTCTATTCTAGGAAGCAGGTATACTATAATGATAATTGTTAAGTACTATTTTGACAGCATTGAAAGGTCACTGATCGTTTTTCTTTTTTTTTTTTTTTTTTCTTGAGGCGGAGTCTCCCTCTGTCGCCCAGTCCATTGCATTAAAAAATGCAATTTTTAAGTGCATTATGATATGATAGCAGAGAGAATTAAGTATTTGAGAGTATTTGAGACCAATTTTAAGAGTTAGAATCGACGGGAGGTTGACTGACTGTATTTGAGAGGATGAATGAGAAAGAGGACTCTACAGAAAATATAGGAATTGAACAAATTGGGGCAAGTGATTGGTATTAGCATATATATATTTGTTCATCTAGCGTATGTGGAATATATTCTAATCCAAATACCATGTTATAAAATTCACTCCAAAAGGTGAATCTCCAAGGAAGGGGTGTCCTTGGAGGTAAGCGGTAATGACTGTCAACTGCTGAAAGTAAAAGGCTTGCTTCTATTTAAGTTCTTGTTCTGATTTATTGAACATAGAAACACATACGTAATGTACACGGAGCGACTCTGGATACCAATAAGGTGAAATGTTAATAAAGAAACATGTTGTATACATACATGCCAACATACCTCAAAGTAGAACAAGCATCATTAAGGACTAAGAGCTGGAAGAGAAGGAATCCTGATTTCTTTATATCTTCAAGAGCTTGGACAGGTGGAGAGGGAAGAGAGTGGAGATAAGCATACCACTGTGAAAAGAACATAAACGAAAGGACCAGAGATGGGAATAAGAAGATTTAGATGGAGGCCCATCCATAGAAAGTCTTGAAATCTAAATCTAAATTTAATTCAACAAGTGTTGAAGTAATTTTAGATTTTTAAATAGAAGACTGTTCTATAATATACACGTGTGTGTGTGTGTGTGTGTACATACTTTATCAACTACTTTTTTGAATAGATATAAATTTACAGAAAAGTTATAAAGATAGTTCAGAGAGTTCATGTATATCACATTCCCATATATCCCAAATCCACTTTCCCCTATTGTTAATATTGTACATTACTATGGTTAATCTCTCACAATTAATGAAACAAAATTGATACATTTCTAAGTAAAGTTCACAGTTTATTAGAATTTCCTTTGCTATTTTTTAATATCCTGTTTTTGATTTCAGAATATCATATTACCTTTAGTCAACTTGTTTTATTCTGAAAAGATGAACCTAGCTGTATGTAGAATAGATTAGAGTGGGGTAAATCTGAATTCAGATTAGAAGATCATGGTCTAGAAAAAATAGCTTATCAATTCATAATGCTTTGTCTGCAAATCTGAACTCTGAAGAGTTATGAAAAACTAATTCATTTGTGGCCAAATTTAATTTGACCTGTATTTACTGTGGATATTCATTCATTTAATTGAAAAAAATATATTAATCTGTTTTATGGAGCACTATCCCAGACTCCTCTGAGGCAGTCTAGAATATACCTTGCTGAAATTGGAATAATTCAGAATTTTAAATACATTTTGCCTCAAGGGTTTCAGAAAAGGAATTGTGACCTGAGGTATATATAAGACCCTTCATTTGAGTTGTGTTAATGGGGGGCACACAGGAAAGAGGAAAGTATCAATAGTAGTTTAGACCGCAAAATGTCAGAAAGATAGTTTCTGAGGTGATTTTAATACTCTCATATTATGGTGCATAGAAGACCATATATATTTGTAAATAAGAAAATATGGTTGTGATGCTCTTAGAGAATTTTTTTCTCATTACCAATTGCACAATATAGGGAGCTTCATACAGCACTTAATTTGGAAGAAAGCTAGAGAGAGGTCTAAATTCAGAACTCCTTGGAAGAATGTGCCTCTTAAGAAATTCCTATATTCTTCATTAATATTTATTTTTTAAGAAATCAAACAGAAACTGAAATTATATTCAGAAATTGTATGTGGATTTAGATCTCACCTATAATTTTAATCCTAAACTTCTCAATTTAAATATTTTAATTAAAAAAGGGATGATTTCGTGATTGGTTAAAATTAAGAATTATGGTAAAAATAAAATACATGAGAATTTTTAAAGAACATCACTAAATTTTCTTTAAAAGCTAAGCCTCTCATTATATGACCTTGTTCTCCTGATATTTTAAACTAGACCATCATATAAGCATTACTTCTGTTAGAACTAATAGTAACAGTTTGTTTATGTTATTCAAATATCTACTGTTTGTTTTATTTGTATGTTAGATTTGACTCTGGAGCTTCTGTGGTCGCAATGAGAGCCTGTGTTATTTTTTCACATTCCCCCCTTAATATTTGTAATATTCTTTTGTTTTGCTTAAAAGTGACCTTAACTTCGATATAATGAATTATCACCATTTTAAACTTTTTTCTTCCTTGCAAACTAATAGAGTTGTTGTGAATTCTTAAGTAATGTCTTCTCCAGAATATTTGCAAATGTGGTTATGAAAAGTAATCTCATCCTAGTCCCTTGTATTTCATGTGCTGAAAAAAGGCTTAGCCTGCTTTTGATTGAGACTTTTCACATTTTATTGAGCAGTGGTCTTCCAGGCTCAAGCTGAATTGTGTGGCATAAGAAAGGAGCAGTGAGCATTTGATGAAAGCACATAATAAAATGCATCAATTGTGTCAGCATCTCTTTGCAGTCACATCTGGCTTACTGTCAGGGTCCCATTAGATTCCTGTGGTTTTATGTGCCAAAAATAATATGCTCTGTAGTGAATGGAACCAGGATATTAGCAGTTTGATTTAACAAAAAATCATCTTATTTTCTTTCAGATCTTTGTCAGGCTTAAGTTCCATCCATCTCTAAGCTGCCATGTCTCTTTAAAATTTTACGACTGAGAGATCAATTGTTCTTTTGATCTGTTTCTTTCTTTTTCCTTATTACAGTGATTCCAGCAGTCTCAGCAGTACTGATGCTGGATTGTTTACCAATGATGAGGGAAGACAAGGTACTGAAATGATATTTTTTTCTCTCTGTGAAAAACTTCTTCATTCTAAAGTTGTGCTTATTACTTGTTATTTCATAAGTTGATGACTGCAATCCATTTACCTTACACACATTACTTAGTGAACTAGGATTTAGTATCGTAGCAGGTTTTTTATATGCTATGGAAGGTGTTCTGCCTTCATGACCTAAGTAATCGATTATCTCCAAAAGCTAGTATGTAGAGCTAATAATATTAGGGAAGGATTATCTTGTTTGAGAAAGCTTTACGTACCTTTTTGATTTTCTCTCTTTTAGCAAATTTGAAAGAAACCGGTTCTCATTCTCTACCTAATTCCAAATGTACTTAAAACTGTTTAAGCATTCATAAAGGTGGATTTCCAAGTCATTTGTCATTTTTATTCAACTGTGACATTAATTCATTCTATCCAGTTTGTAAGTAATTAGATGATTTTTATGAATTCAATATTGTAAACCGTTAAACGGAAATGTCTTGCAACTTATATGTTTTCCATCTTTGAAACTTCAGGAAGCTTCAGTCATTAACATGGCAGTATTTTGAAGCTATGAAAAATTTAAAACACCTTAATAAGGAGCAGGATTAATCCTTAATAGGATTAATTTCATTTAGTCACACCTCTTCATGATTGTTTCCCTTTTTACACTCCACACAAATCATGAAATTAATACAGACAAATACCTATCACAAACGTTCTCTTCCTTTCTTAAGAATACATTAGTGGAAGACAGTAAGTTCCAAGTGAAAAACACTAACATAAATTTTAAATTATAAATTTATTTAATGATGTTATAAGAAAAGGACAAAGTAGTAGCCGCCTACACTTTTTTTCTTAGTCTGTTCATCCTTTTGGCAGTACAAAAAAACGTAAATGAAGTGATCATTCTTTTCTGCCTACTTGTAAACTATTTGTCTTAGATGAATAGGTACGTAACTATTTGAAAGGCCATGGACTTTGAAGTTGATACTTTGCTGAAATATATTAGAATGCTGGGGCTAAATGCGAGGGTAACTACTTTGATAATATACTTAAATTCTCATTAAAATACAGATCTTTCCTCAGGATTGTATTATAAACATGATATTGGTAATGAAATAAAATGAAAAAAATAAAAAAAAAACTTTGACAAGCCTATCAATCTTTGATAAGGATGGAAGGCCTTACAATGATATGCTAGCATTTACTGTGAACTTACTATGTTTCACATTGCTAAGTGTTTTTTCTTGCGTTTAAGTTCTTAATTAATTCTTAAAATCCCTTTGAGATTCCCAGTTTTTTAAAATGAAGAAACTGACTCTAATAGAGTTGAAGTAACTTTCCTGGTGTTGTAGAACACTAGAATTCTAATTAGTCTGTCTGACTTCAGAGCAAGTTCTTACCCAATGACTATTTGATTTCCCTATTGAAGAATAAAGTTGTGTATTACATCAAAAATAAAATAACTTTATTTTTCTGTAATAGTGTTGGAATTCAGATATATAGTAGTCAGTTTCAAGTGAGGCCCTGTTTTTTCTTATGCTTAAACCTGATCTGTGTAATTTTAATATAAAGCTCAGTGAAAGTCCTGATATCTAAGTGCTGTTAATTGCGTTTTTTGAAAAAAATTTTTTTTATTAATTCCCCAATAGAAACAAGCTGGTGACTCTAGTTTTTGAAATGCCTTTAAGTTTCGATTCCATCTTAGTTGAAATATAGCTATTTCTCATAAAATGATTTTCAACTGAAACTTAAGAGTATTTTTAGTTTTCCTTTAAAGACGTTTGTTGAAAGAGATTTTAGAAATCAGAAATATCTTTCTTTAAAGGGTAACAGTTCATGACAATCACGATGACCCTCTTAGAAACCAGAATTAGTGGTGGCTTCTCATAATCAGGGGAAGGAGACTTTAATGAATCTCAGATCATCTTCAAAATGCTATTTGTTTCTTTCTGTTTTTCTTTTCTTTTTTCTCTTTTTTTTTAACACAAGGTCTCACCCTGTCATCCAGGCTGGAGTGCTGGTGGTACGATCGTAGCTCACTGTAACCTCAAACTGCTGGGCTCAAGGGATCCTCCTGCCTCAGACTCCCGAGTAGCTAGGAGTACACAGGTGCATGTCACCATGCCTGGCTAATTTTTAATCTTTTTAAAATAGGGTCTTGCTATCTTGCCCAGGGTGATCTGGAACTCCTGACCTCAAATGATCCTCCCACTTTGGCCTCTCAAAGTACTGGGATTACACACATGAGCCACCATATCTGTCCTGTCTCTCTTTCTTTTAAAAGCCATCTGTCTTCTGTATTTTTGTCTCTTCATAACTACTTTTTGTTCAAAAAACAAAATACTGATTCTCACCTATGGCACATTTCAAACTGAATTTTCAATTGATCATTTATTGTTCCATGGTTACACTCATGGATGTTCCCAAAAGTCAGAATTATTGGACAGTGTTGGGCAAAAACATCTCACTTATTTAATATACTTTCTTCATAAACTCTAAGGTATTGTCACTTTTCATTTAAAATCAACTTTTTCAAAACAATTTCTTAATTAGCTTAATGGGATTAATTTCATTTAGTCACATCTGTTCATGGTTGTTTCCCCTTTTATACTCCATACAAATCATGAAATTAAGCTAATTATATACCCATATCTACTGCAAAGCAAGGGTTCTACAGTTTTAACACTTTTTAATTCCCGGGAGCAGCTTAAGGTTTGTTTTTTCTTAATGTTGGAAGGGGTAGTAACTTCAATGGATTTTCTAATAGGTTTTGCCAAAGGATTAACCAGATTATTATTGTTTTTCACATTTTAAAATTGGTTCTAAAACATAAAATTTTGTGTTTTTGTTGCCGACAGTTTCTTACAGTCTTAAGATAATATTTCTTAAGTAAAGCTGTGGTATAAAATAAAAAGTTTTCCTTATAAATTATATATGCAGTTATCAAATAAAACATAGGATCCCCAATTAAATTTAAATTGTAGGTAAATAACACGTAATTTTTTAGTACAAGTATGTCCCATGCAATACTTAGACATATTTACACTAAAAATTTAATGCAAGTATTATATACTTATATTAAAAGTTAGTCATTGATCTTAAATTCAAATTTAACTGTCATCTTGTATTTTTATCACCTAAGACTAATTGTGTAACTGGATGATAAAACTGAATCTTTGGTGGGGGGGTTTCTTGTATTTATACAGGTGATGATGAACAGAGTGACTGGTTCTATGAAAAGGAATCAGGTGGAGCATGTGGTATCACTGGAGTCGTGCCCTGGTGGGAAAAGGAAGATCCTACTGAGCTAGACAAAAATTTACCAGATCCTGTCTTTGAAAGTATCTTAACTGGTTCTTTTCCCCTTATGTCACACTCAAGCAGAAGAGGTCAGTAGCACTGGCTCCCTGGTAGATATAATGGGTTTAAGGTCAATCTAGGAATATTCATTCAAAGAGGATAAGATAAAGTGGAAATTAAAGAATGTAAAGACAAGATGCTGTAAAGAAACATATTGGCCACTAATATAGCTACTACATTTATCATGCTTTCAAATTATTTGGAAAATTGACTTGCTTTCTTGCTAGACTTATTGAGAAAATGTTGAAATGATAGGAACATGAATTGCGAGAAAAGAAAGTGAGTATTTATTACTCTAGTGATTAAACACTGGTTAGTTAAGGGCTGACTACATTAGTACTTTGCTAGGTATTGCTTCAGTTTCTTTAAGTGTGAGTTTTGCATTTTCCCAAATAATATTCATGGCATTCACCGCCACCACCAACTTACTTTTCATTCTCTGTTGATAGGATCTTCTTCTTCTATGCTTCAGCGATCATAGAAAACTTCTAAATTGAGTACTTTGATTTTCCAGGTTTCCAAGCTAGACTCAGTCGCCTTCATGGAATGTCTTCAAAGAATATTAAAAAATCTGGAGGGACTCCAACTTCAATGGTAGGCATACTTTTTTTGTGTAATTGTCATGTTTGGAAATGTTTCCATTTCTATGGAATAAAAAGCCACATCCTCATCTTTTATTCATATTCTAATGTTAAACTTAAAAATAATCCATTTTTTTGTAGGCTACAAACTGGACCAGTGAGATTCCCCTATAAACCAAATCTTCTAATGCTAATAAATTAGTTACGTTTTGAACATCTGGGGAATGACATTCGAGGGAACCTGGCTCCTGTCCTCTTCCCTGGAGGAATATCATTGAAGTGAGAGCCTCTTTGATGAAAAGATGGGGCTGTTTTTGCTGGAGGACTGGTATTCTAACTTTTAGTCAGAAGTGAACCTGACTGGGGAGGCTTTCTAGGGATTTAGATTGGCCCAGGGTGGATAGAAACTACTGTAAATTATATATTTTTCTCTTTTATGATTTTTTTTACATTGAATCCATTTATGTATACTTGCTTTGCCAAAATGCTAACAAAGCTAGAAAATTTTAAACTTCCAGATCTGACAAGTATTCCTTAATGTTTATATTGTGACTGATTAAGAATTAATTTTTACATATCTGACTGTTGTAAATAAAAATCGTGATGCATTGATATTTATGGTTCATTTTTAGAGACGTCTTATATAACCAGCATTATTTAAAATATTTGCATTTTACTCAGGGTATTTTAACAAGGGCTAAGATGAGTAGTAGGTGAGGTTGATAATCTTTGCTGGAGTTGTATTTTGTTCAGCTTCCTTTCTACTTGGGTAATCTGCTCTGTATTGCAAACTCATTGTATTTTATAGTATAGCTTTCATTGTACTGCAAAAATCATCCTCATTCTGAATTAGCCACAGTGATAACTAGTCTGCAGTAGTAGAATCATTTACCTTTTAAATTATCTGCTTTGTCTGATACCTGAAACACATCAAAATTATTATTTTGGTTTAGAGCTTAATGAAACATGTGAAAGCTGGTATTTTTAACAAATACTGTGTGATTCTGAATCATATTGTCATGTTTAAAAGTGAGAGCTGCTTGTACATCTTTAGAATGGCAGACCATATGTGTCACTGTGAGTGTCAGAAATACTTGCATGAGCTCATTTTCACCAACCGGGGGGAAAATGTAATGTTTCTATTGATGGTATAATTTAGACACTATAATAAGTTCAGACCATTTGAGTTCTTCAAAATGGTTATATTAAAATGATATTTTTATTAAGCTTCAATCATGAAAAATAATGTGATTTAATATGTGTATTTTTATATTATTGTATGGATTGTTAATTCAGCATTTAATGGCTAACTTAAATATGATTGGAAAAGAAACTTCGAGTTGCCATTGCTTTTACCTAAAGTTTTTAAAATCTGAAAGATTTCAGCAAATGCATTAAGCAGGAATGTGTGACATCTCCTTTTAGATTGCTTGTCTAATTTGGAGAGATTAAAAATGGTAAAGTGCAACTTTGAGTCTCTTTACCTTTGCGTATTTAAAGTGATATTTAAAGGTACAATAGTGTGGTGTTGGTAATTGTAAGTAAGCTTTTCTGTGCTGTGTCTCTGGAGTGAAAAATTCATGTTTTTTTTCTGAATTACATAAATGCTTTTGTTTTATTTTGTATAATGACTGTCTTTTACATCTAAATAAGTCACTTTAAAACCTTGGCCTATGAACTTTGCCTTATCAATCATGAATCTAGATGAATGCTATCTAGTTCTTGGTTCAGTTTTACCTATTTTTATTTTTGGTTCACTGCTTGCTTGAGCATAGCTGGGATTTGTAGCCCATTTTCTAGGCTTATTGCAATCTCACTGTGGTATTTTATAGAAGCTATTACAACTGATAGGCTAGCTTCATGGTATTGATGATACATGGCTTAACCATACTAAAAGCTGCCTTCCCTCTCTAAATTGTAAAAAGGTGATTAAGTTTCACTTGATGGAGATATACTATATATGTGTGTTTATCATGGAACTAGTGCATTAGGCCATAAACTGTTTTTCTGGTCTATGTTTTTTGTATTTACAATTTTACTGAAGACAGTGGACTCCTTTGGGTTTTCTTTCTTTCAACCCTGAATTGTCCTTGTTTGGATTTTTAAGTACTGTAATTTTTTTTTTTTTTTTTTCCAATAAAATCTCTGACTTGGGCAAGAAAGGTAAGAGTTCCAATTTGTGCTGATATTTCTCTGATTTCCTTTGCTAAGTTTTCGTCGTTGTTCTTGTTGCTTATGCTGTTTATATTATGTGTAACTATAATATGTAGTTTTAAAAATCATAAGTTTGGCCGGGCGCAGTGGCTTAAGCCTGTAATCCCAGCACTTTGGGAGGCCGAAATGGGCGGATCACGAAGTCAGGAGATCGAGACCATTCTGGCTAACCCGGTGAAACCCTGTCTCTACTAAAAAATACAAAAAACTAGCCGGGCAAGGTGGCAGACGCCTGTAGTCCCAGCTACTCGGGAGGCTGAGGCAGGAGAATGGCGTGAATCCGGGAGGCAGAGCTTGCAGTGAGCCGAGATCACGCCACTGCACTCCAGCCTGGGCCACAGAGCGAGACTCCGTCTCAAAAAAAAAAAAAAAATCATAAGCTCACAAAACAGTCATCTTTACACAGTACCCATGACATCTGATAATAAGAAGTGAAATTTAATGGCCTTAAACTTTCACACTGGAAAGGCAGATTGTTTTTAAGACAGATTAATTTTCTGAGCAAAGTCAAACACATGGAACTACAACCAATTAAACAGAAGGCCAATAGAAGGTTTCTTAAGCAGATGAATGATGACTGCATAAATATAATGAGGTAGTATCTTTGAAGTATAATGACAGAGGGAGAATCTTTTACTGAAATATCTATATAAACTTTTTGGGGGGAAAGTTTTCAGTTGTATTATCGTTGATTCTGACTATTTGCCATAATTGTATTCTATACATTTGCTGAAAACATTGAATTAGGGAATACTGAATCATGGCTCCTAAGGGAAAGACAGAGTTAGGTTCCTGCGAGCCTCTGGTCACAACATTTTTACCAACTGATCAATAGATAACCTTGTTTTGTTTTATGTTTGTGTTTAAAGATATTTAATATGTATTGTTGATATACTAACATTGAACTCATGGCCAATAGCACTATAACTTATGTCTGAACAAAGCTTATCAAGTCTTTTCTCTATAAGGCACATCCCAGCCTTCTTGCACTTAGGAGCACTAGACGGCGTTTCTCAGCACTATGCAAGGGGCTATTTAAAACAGAATAATCACCCACAAAAAGCACAGCAATGCAAAAAAAAATCTGGTACTAATTTAGACTACAAAAAGGACATGTGTTTACAGTATGATAGTTTAAACAAGTAGGAAGAAAGTCACCTCGCTGACCTCTGGTAGGGATGCACATGTATGTCAGGCAACTCAACATTTTTCACTGCTCTGTACATGTTACTGAATGACTACAATAGTCGGAAATTGTGAGTATTGATTTTGGGTTTAACAAATAAATTTTAGCAAGCAGGCTGACTTAAAAATATGGAATTCACAATGGGAACGAGATTGATTCTATTTAGTTTTATAGAGAGCAAAGTGCTATTGTAGAAAATTCATAGATTTTGAAGTCAGACCTTTGTGAATCCACACTCTGATTCTTCTTTTTAGTTTAGTTGTAGTTACATTTTGAACCTTCTTCCCTCCTTTTGTTAAATACCAACAATAATTACTTTTGCATAAGTGTCGTCAGGTTTTTAAATGAGATTATGTATACATAATGGGCCCAGCACCATCTCTGGTACATAATATATATTAAATAAATGATGGTTACTATTATTAGATATATTAAACACAATACCTGGTACTTAGAGAACATTTGTATCATGAGTCGAAGTGCAGAATTGTGGACCTTAAACTTTTCTGGTTTTTCTTTTTTTTTTTTTTTTTGAGATGGTTCTCGCTCTGTTGCCTAGTCTGGAGTGCAGTGGCACAATCAAGGCTCACTGCAGCCGCGACCTCCCAGTCTCAAGCAATGCTCCCACCTCAACCTCCTGAGTAGCAGGGTCTACAGGTGTGCACCAACACGTGTGGCTAATTGTTATATTTTTAGTAGAGATGGGGTTTCGCCATATTGTCCAGGCTGGTGTCAAACTCCTGGGCTCAATCCTCCCAAAGTGTTGGAATTACAAGTGTGAAGCACCGCAACTGGCTTGTTCATATTGTATATAAAATTTGCCTTTACATTTAATATTTAAAGCTTTTTATATGGCATTCTTTTATGTGTCTTTTATACCTCATTTATATTTGAACTGGCCTCTTTCTTTAATATGGTCTGTGAATCATAGTTTCAAATATTTAGGTTGACAGCCACTCCACTAAATCTCAAAACTTAACTGCAAACTGAGAAACTGCTCTAACCTCTTCTCCTGACCACAGAGCACATAGACCTTCTCCCTCCATCATTTAAGCTAAATGAGTAGCTTAAATGATGGGAGAAGGCCTAATAGCTATTCCTGAACTTATACTGTTCAGGAGATTTGGGTCCTGATCTACTTGACCTACCGGATTTTTTTAATTAATTATGCTCATGTGCATGCAAACAGAGTCCTGAGATTTTTGTGTTGAGAGGAATTACTGTTGCCATCCTAGTAAAGTACCAGTTTGTTAAAACCAGCTAACTAGCATCTCTTATTCTCCACTTTTAGGAGAATGAAGCAAATGGTAATTAATTTCAAGGGATATGCTGAGGCTATTATCCAGGAGATTCAGCCTGAATCTCTTACATTTCCATAGTTTGTGCATTAAGCTTAATTTAAAATAATATTTCTAAGAATAATGATGCCAGAATCAGTTTTGGGATATAGTACCTATAAAGTGAATCCAAGTAACCTTATGTAAGCATACCTTCCAGTTAGCCAAGATATATTCTATTCCTATGCATAGTAAAAAATTAGTGTTTTTTGTAGGTCAGAGCTTTTTAAAATTATTTTTTGATTTGAATTAATGGTCTTTCAACAGGTATTACATTGGTCTACCGAAAATCAGCATTCAAATTGTGTAGTCTTTCGAAAGATCAGGAAATAAATGACTCAGCTTAAAACACAGTTGTTGAAAGCCAACATAAATATTACATAGAAATTTTATATAAGAGTGATAGGAATTTGTTTAAAGTTTTATAATTGCCTCAGTCCACTTTTCTGTATGGTTGGAATAAGAATGCATTGGTGCTGGTATTGGTGGTTATTCTGCCAAAGAAAATGAATCCGATTTAATTGACTATTTATACATGTTTATCAAGTTCAAAAATCTGAAAAAAATGTGAACATTAGCTCTTAATCCAGTTTATCATGCTATACAAATAAACATACTGTTTACATTCACTGTACAAAAATCCTGAACACAATAATTTGTATCTGTTTAGAATCTTGAGTCAGTTCATTCTATAGGAGAAAAAGAATATTGTATTTTCTTCTGTGAAGTCATAGAAAACCAGGATTACATGAGTGGCATTTTGTTAATGACAATCATACTGTAATGATTTACTCTGTATGTCTTGCTCAACTTTTGTTGTTTCTTAGGAAACTAGAGTAGGAATATTTAGTCTACTTTATAGCCTTTTACAACAGAAAGGCCATTTAATTTTTTTTTTTTTTCTTTGAGATGGAGTCTGGCTCTGTCGCCCAGGCAGGAGTGCAGTGGTGCGATCTCGGCTCACTGCAAGCTCCACCTCCAGGACTCATGCCATTCTCCTGCCTCAGCCTCCCGAGTAGCTGGGACTACAGGTGCCCGCCACCATGCCCGGCTAATTTTTTGTATTTTTAGTAGAGATGGGGTTTCACCATAGCCAGGATGGTCTTGATCTCCTGACCTTGTGATCCGCCCACCTGGGCCTCCCAAAGTGCTGGGATTACAGGCATGAGCCACCACACCCGGCCCTTAAGTTTTTTTTTTTGAGACAAAGCCTTGCTCTGTTGCCAAGGCTGGAGTGCAGTGGCAGATCTCAGCTCACTGCAACATTTGTCTCCCAGGGTCAAGCGATTCTCCTGCCTCAGCCTCCCCAGTAGTTGGGACTACAGGCGCCTGCCACCACGCCAGCCAATTTTTGTATTTTTAGTAGAGTCAGGATTTCGCCATGTTGGCCAGGCTGGTCTCAACTCTGAACCTCAGGTGATCCACTGGCCTCGGCCTCACAAAGTGTTGGGATTACAGGCACAAGCCATCACACTAGGCCAGAAGGGCCATTTAAAATGCAGTTGATTTACATAACGGAACTTGATAGTCGAAGAGAAAGGAAAACTTTTATGATAGAAAGCAAATCTAAAATGATTTTAAAAAATACACACAGCCTATGTCCTCAACTGTAATTTGACCATGACTGATTAACATTTTTTGAGTGGAATTCACTAGTGAAATGCTTTATTTTAACCCCTGTGAACTGATACATGTTTGTATCCGTAAGACATTTTGAGATACTTTGGAGAATACAAGAAGAAAGTGTGTTTAAACTTACATTTTAAATATATATCATGTATAATCTAATCTATTACTATATATTAATTTTGTGTTTATCTTATTTCAAAATCAGTTTAAGATCAAGATTTCACATTAGACACTGATACTTTTTTTTTTTTTTTTTGAGATGGAGTCTCACTCTCACCCAGGTTGGAGTGTAGTAGTGCGATCTCGGCCCACTGCAACCTCCGCCTCCTGGGTTCAAGCCATTCTCCTGCCTCAGCCTCCCTAGTAGCTGAGACCACCTTCGTGTGCCACCATGCCCTGCTAATTTTTATATTTTCAGTAGAGACGGAGTTTCACCATGTTGGCCAGGCTGGTCTCAAACTCCTGACCTCAGGTGATCCTTCCACCTCAGCCTCCCAAAGTTCTAGGATTACAGTCATGAGCCACTATGCCCGGCCAGAAACTGACACTTTTTAAAATAACTTATTTTGAAATAACTTGATTCTGTATCTTAGAAAAGTACAACTTAATAGAATTATAATAAATATTTCTTTTACAAAAGACATTTTAATACAATCTCTTTCATTTAAAATTCTCTGTTTTGGGCCAGGCACGGTGGCTCACACCTATAATCACAGCACTAGGAGGCCAAGGCAGACGGATCACCTAAGTTCAGGAGTTCAAGACCAGCCTGGCCAACATGATAAAACCCCATCTCTACTAAAAATACAAAAATTAGCAGGGCATGGTGATGATATGTGCCTGTAATCCCAGCTACTAGGGAAGCAGAGGCAGGAGAATCACTTAAACTCGGGAGGTGGAGGTTGCAGTGAGCTGAGATCATGCCACTGCACTCTAGTCTGGGCAACAGAGCAAGACTCCATCACAAAAAAAATAAAAATAAATAAATAAATTATCTATTTTGATGTCATTTACAACATAGATTCAATATCATAAAAATTTAATATCCACAGTTATTTGAAAATATGACTTGAACAACTTTTCATTCAGTTCTATTAAATGGTATCTGTTTGTCTTGATATTCTTATTGTATTATGCTTTATTAAAAGAGCAGATATTTACAAATTTAAATAGTGCCAATACAGTAGTATATTTGTTCATTTAATTAACAGTATTTTAATGTTTATTATATTCTCCATATTTAGTCTTAAAAATCCTTTAGGAAAAATTACATGAACAGGTGTTCAATCTTGGTATTTTAATGTTACCAAAATTGACAACATATATTTTTCCATATATTTAAAATATTGGTTCTTGCTTCTCTGATAACTTAGTCTTTGAATTGGCTTGACTTCAAAGACTTCATTGTCATTTGAGTTTGTGATGCTTCAGAAATCTGGAATCTTGCAAAGTGAATGTTAGTATTTTTAGTAATTACTACAGACACAATGTTGCTTACTTACTATGTGCCAGATACTTTTCTACAGGCTACTTACAGATATATATTTTCGTTAATCTTATTAACATATCTATAATATACATTTATGTTTACAACTTAAACAGTTTATTACGTGTTCTTCCTTTGACAAGCCAAAATTAATATGATTCGGAAGTTATATTTCTGTCATGTTGCTAATATTAATAAATATAAATAAATTCACTTCACAAAGTAGTCTTCATTTCTTGGTTACAAAATGGTTACAAAGTGTGAGTTATTTTTGAAATACTCACAAGCATTCTTTGTATCCTGAATGGCAAGCACAATCAAGATGTGTGCCATAATAAAAATGATAATGAAATGTTTTACTGCTTCTGTCAGATTAATCACTGGAACTCAATCCTCCATTTTCACCCTTTCTTCCCTTTGTATGTTTCTCAGATAGTCTATAATAACTTTTTGCTGATCTAATTCTAGCACCTTTTGGTCTGCTTGCTTCCTCTGTTTCAGCTTGTTCTCCCTGCCTGACTTCCATGGTCCCTCATCTCTCCAACCTGTTTTACGATGTGCCTCATAGCTGTCACATTGCTCTTTTAGTTCAGCTGTGATAATATCCTCTGTATTTCTTATATTCCTTTCCCCTCCTTTCTCATATAACTTAGCAAAACTCTGAGAAAGCCTCTTAAAGGAGGTTGATCTTTTTAGCTGAGACTTCGAGAATAAGTTAGAGCTTACCAACTGATTGGGTAGGGAAATTGGCAGATGGAAAGGCATGGTCAAGGATTAAGTTTGAAACAGCCTGGGGTATTCAGGAAACCGTGAATCCAGTATTACTGAGATATAAGATATGCTTGTGTGGAGTGGTATGTAGCAGGGAAGGTTTGGCTGAAAATGTGGGCAGGGGTTAGGTCCTTATGGACGTTGTGGTCCATGGGAATGCATGTGAACCCATGTAATCTCCAAGGGGTTAAAGATAATCAGATTTGTTTTTTAAAAGATTACATGGGCAGCAGTGTAGAGAGTACATTAGATAATTACTCATTAAGACTATATCAGGAGGCTAAGATCCATGCCTTTTCTACAGTAGGTAGGATCCATAGACTAGACTGAACCCTTAATTTTTACTGGACTTGATATTCTGATCAACTCTTGCATGACATCCATTCGTTTAACAAAGATTTTTGATACTAGGTAATACCAGTATCAGATACTGCTGGGCCTCAGGTGTTAGTGATGAACAAGTTAGATATGATCTCTTGAAGCTTACATTTTAATGAATAAAAATAAACCTGGTGGAGATTGCGAGGAGAATAAGGAAATAAAAATGGACATGGAGAAAATTAAGCAGGGTAAGTGTTAGAGAATTATAGGATATGATGTTGATTGGAGAGAATATGATTTGCAGGCTGGGATTTTCAGCCTTGGACAGTCTAGTGCCTTTCTTTTAATTGCCATTGTAACAACTGGGGAAAGGAGCAAGGGCGTACATTATTCATCCCTTTTCATTCAAGAAGTTGGGATAGATTTTAGCCATCTCTCGTGATTCCTGATCAGATTGCGCAAAGCTTTTAAATGTCATTATGGATAGGCCTGTGAATAGCAAAAAAAGGTACTTTTGTTTACTAGGTACAGCTTTCCTGCTAATGCTTCTGAATTTTTTTTTTTTTTGCCTTTATGTTTATTTTTTTAATTGAGACAGTAATAATTATACATATTTATGGGGTAATGTGATATTCTGAAACGTGTGCAATATGTAATAAATAAGATTAATTACGATGTCCATCACCTCAAACATTTATCGTTTCTTTGTAACTTTTGAATGATTTTTTTTTTTACAGAAAGTTTACAGATGCTAAATATTTATATAGCATTTTGGATGTTCCCTTTAGATTTCATCATAATGTATGTCCTGAAATTTAATATGTAAGAACTTCCCTACAGAGGTTACCAGTTTACTCTTCTGCTTTCATGGCTACTTAAATATTATGCAGTACAACTAGTCTTTTTATTACCTTTTTAAAAATGCATGAAATACCATGCTTTCTGCTTTTTATTTTTCTCAGTTTAGTATTTGCATACAAATTCTTAAGTCATTCCTTTATTAGTAAAGAAATGGCTTATTTTACTTTTTTGTTTTTGAGATATATAGGATCTATGGACGTTTTAATGAATCTCTTAAACATTGAATTTGCAAATGTGACATTTTCTAAAAATACTTCTTAGACTATGATTATCATTTTAAAACTTCTCTTTTGTATCCTAAGAAACCTTTGAAATATGTTTTAAAATGCTCTTTCTTTCAAAATTAAGGCTGCTGATTGGTGACCATTTGACTTCACAGATGAAGACACAACACCTTTTTTTAGTTGTCTTTTAAAATGGTGATGACATTGCCATAGTCCCCATTATTATTATTTTTTTAAAATCAAAATCAGGGAAACAGAAATGCTGCAAACATTTTACTTTCTAGGAACCTTCTACTCTGTTTTTCTGCCTTTTATGTTGCTGATACAATTATTCTGATGGTCTATAAAATTCACTTTTCTACTTTCCCTTCAGATATGTCAGATACCTAATATCAGAAAAGTTCAAAATCAATGATGAGTAGAACACTTCCAAATAATATTTAACAAGCACTTTCTATACAGAAGTCACCTGCAAGTCCTCCAACTGAAGGTCAATTTGAAGAACTGAAAATTCATAATGAAATCATCTAGATAGGAGTTTTCTTTACTATATTTAGAGAATGCCAACCAGATATTTGTTGACTGTCATCCAGGAAAGGGGATTGTGATAAACCAGAGATGCCAACAGGTACTTATGTATGTTTTAAGCCAATAAAACTTGTAAAATTTTTGTTGTTCAGTCCCAGTTATCTGAAACACTGACCAGTACTTAATGGGGGCAATTTGATGATTTTTTTTTTCTTACCAAAGGAGTAATGACTTGTGCCATTAATCTTCCTCTTAGAACTTTGTATTTCAAGCTCATGTTTGGTCATAGACAGTTTACTATTGAAGTATTCCAGGTCCATACAATTCTGAACTTGCAGGAGTGTTTATCTTTAAGTGACATATAACTATGTAATAACATTTAATGGTATCTACTTGGTTTTTTTGAGGTGTTTTAGAGTTGAAATATTTTGAAGTATTCAGTCTAGAAATTGTTCTTTAAAAACCAAATGTTTATTACTTACATTTCATCCCATTTAAATGTATCCTTAATAAATTCTTCTAATTTTTCAATTCACAAAAATACTCATAAAAATTCACAAAAGTATTTTATATCATTTGTCAGATGAAAAAATAAGTATATGTTACATTTGACTCAGAAACTTGATATCTTGCCTAATTGTGGTTTTCAACTATAAAGTTTTTGGTTCAGCTGTATGCACATGTCATGAAGACTTAGGATGTCTTCATTGTTCAAGGGGCTGGGGATACAAAATTTGTCCTCAGGTACCTTACAGTTTGGTTACTGAAAATTGAGAAAGGGGGAGCAAAAAAAGAGACCTAACATTTGTTAAGGGAAGCATTGATCCTAAGTGGGTTTTGGTCCTTCAACTTAACATTTGGTTTTATGTGTTATCTTTGTCTGCCTCCACTCTTGCCACATCTAGACAAGTCTGAGCCTTATTTCTTCATCTGTCACAGCAGCCCCTTCTTTTCAATTTCATCTATCACTACCCTTATGTAGTATCTCATAGCCTTATATTTTTATAGCCTCCTCCCTAGTCTGTCTTTTGATTTTCCTGCCTCTAATCTATATCACACGTAACTCCAAGTAAACATTTCTAAAGTGTGGTTATGCTCATGTCACTCCAGTGCCAAGAAATAGTTTCCATTACCATCTTAATAAAATTCAGATTTGTTCTTTTCTATTTTCCCTCTTCACCTATGGCCTATAATACTTCACTCCTTTCCAGATGGTATTATGTTCTCAGTGCCCCCACCCTTTCTCCAGCCTTCCCATATTCAACCATATCCATGTATATTACACCTCTGTTCACAACAGTGTACCCCTCACTTCTTCCTGCTAGATTCATGTCCTTCAGGTATCAGTTCAATTCTGTACCTTTTTTTCAAAACCTTCCGCAACTCTTCACACTTTTGAGGTCACTGTTATCTGAAATGGCATTATACCTTCTGTCTCTGCCACTCATTAATTCATTCACAGATAACCTAGTATATTATATTGTTAACCATCTGCTTACTTTAACTATGTGTACCCAATGGTGGGAGTCCTATTAGCACATACAATAGCTCCAGTGATGGGAGTTATTAGCACATTGTATGTGTTTAATATTTTTTTAGGCTGGACACAGTGGCTTACGCCTGTAATCGCACACTTTGAGAGGCCGAGGCGGGCGGATCACGAGGTCAGGAGTTTGAGACCAGCCTGGTCAACATGGTGAAACCCCATCTGTACTAAAAATACAAAAAATTAGCCAGGCATGGTGGCAGGCACCTGTAATCCCAGCTACTTGGGAGGCTGAGGAAGGAGAGTTGTTTGAACCCAGGAGGTGGAGGTTGCAATGAACCAAGACTGAGCCACTGCACTCCAGTCTGGGCAACGGAGTGAGACTCTGTCTCAAAAAAAATTTTTTTTTCTAAATGTTGATGGTTATTTACTGTGTATGACCTTACGTTTTTTTGTTTTGTTTTGTTTTGTTTTCATGACAGAATCTGGCTCTGTGGCCCCAGCTTGATTGCAACAGTGCAATCTTGGCTCGCTGCAACCTCTAGTTCCCAGGTTCACGTGATTCTTGTGCCTCAGCCTCCTGAGTAGCTGGGATTACAGGCATGCACCAGCACACTTAGCTAATTTTTTTGTATTTTTAGTAGAGTCAGGGTTTCGATATGTTGTCCAGGCTGGTCTTAAACTCTTTATTTCAAGTAATCCTCCCGCCTCAGCCTACCAAAGTGCTGGGATTACATATGTGAGCCACTGCGCCCACCGACCCTATGTTTTATAGGCAGTTTTCCACCACTAGTTATATTGCCAGTGTAACTTTAAGTAACAACAGCATTCTTTCTGACAAATATTGGTTTCCAAGGTTTTCATTGTTTTAATTTTGCCCTTTTATGTGCTTCATGAAATGATAGCATATGCAGTTACAGTTGACAGCACATTAAAAAGATGATTGAATGCCTGGTGTGCAGATGCAGGGCTTGCTAGACCTTTTGGTTGGGGGATCTGTAAGTGTTGCTGTCCATAGGGATTTCCCTTGGCGAGTTGGAGAGAGAATAACATGCCTTTGTTTTTTGGGGTGGGGGATACAATGGAGTCCACTAGCCAACATTCTTGTTGTAAAGAAGGACAGGTTTTGTTCATTGTGCAGGTTTTCACTGAATTTTCCTGATTTTAGTAAAAGAGTATCATGAGCTTTGTAGGAATGGCCCCTTGCTAGTTTAACATTTTCATATAATCAGTTTTGAGCTTCTGGTGGGATATAGGGTAGAAGTTGTAATATATGACTGTATGGGCTGAGAAATGGGATCTGGGGATCAACTTTTTAAAAAATAGACTATCCATGAATTGCCTGTTTAAGAGGTATCTAGAGCCTCCAATTTGTGAACTTTTCTGGAGTGTAGTGTTTCAGTCAGCTTGTTTTTTATTGCCACCTTCTCCCCACCCTGTTGCACATAGAAGAAGCTGAGCGGTCAGCCTCACATCTGTTTGATTTTCATCTTCTGTGATTTTGCCTTTTTTGTTTTTTAAGAGACAAGAGTCTCACTCTGTTGCCCAGGCTAGAGTGCAGTAGTTCCCTCATAGCTAACTGCAGCCTCGAACTCCTGGGCTCAAGTGATCCTCCTGCCTGACCCTCCTGAGTAGGTAATACTATAGACATTGACCACCATGCCCAGCTAATCTTTATTTATTTATGTTGTTTGCTAGGAACAGGGGTCTTGCTATGTTGTCCAGGCTGTTCTCAAACTCCTGGCCTTAAGTGATCCTCTCGCCTCAGCCTCCCAAAGTGCTGGGATTACAGCCACCGCACCTGGCCTGTTGACATACTTTGTCTGTTGGTATCTTCTTTTCTGTTTTCTTTGTCCTTGTGGAGTTGTACCTTTTTATTCTATTGATTTTAATGGGGCTTTGGGAGGAAGCTGAAATAAATGTATGATCAGTGTGTTAGATTTCCTGGGAAGTCCTAGCTAGTGTTCTTTTCTTTTAATTATCATTATTTTAAAATAATAAATATACAGATTTTAAAATTCAAGTAGAAAGTATCCAGTAGAAAGTCCTTCTCTGTGCCCAGTCCCTTCCATAGTCATCTGTACAAATAGAGCTGTGACTTTAACCTTGCTTTATACACTTGAAAAAAATGATGGAGAGATCCTAAATCATACCTATATTTTCATTCATTTGGCAGTATAATATTTCATTATAGAATATTATTAAATTATTTTTCATATCAGCTTTTGTGTTAAACTAATATAAAAGTGCAGAAATATTTGATTACTATTCATTATAATAGCTAACATTTATTGAGTTCTTATTAATTGCCAGGTTTTATTCTAATCTTTTTATGTATATCAAATCATTTAATGTTCACAAAAAGCCTAATTAGGTCAATATTATCTCCTCTCCATCTTATAGACCAGGAAACTGAGGAACAAATGGCTTAAATGACTTGTTCAAGGTCACAGGATTTTAACACTACCTCGTGGCCAATTTCCCAAGGACTTAACCATCAAGCTATACAGCATTCCTTGTAAGGGTAAAATATATATTTCTAGTTAATTTTTTAAAAATTTGATAAACCTAACTGCCCACTCAAATAATATATCTCAGCCAGATATTTTGGTCAATTTAATGAATATACTGGGCAAATCATTATTCTGAGTTTGGTTTATGAAATTAAATTTTTTGAATTGTAAATGTGTTTTATTTTTCAATATAATCATTTTTCATAATGTAAAGATACTCTTTATCCTTCTTTCTATCAATTCTTTCTTCTACCACTTCACCCCACTTAATATTTTCTCTCCTATTCTTGGTATCTTTTGATTTAAGTTATATTAAAAGATTCTTACTGTGACATGTAGGTTTTTTCTTTCTCAGGTTTATTAAAAAGTAAATTATTCTGTTACCTGTCAGTTTTCTTTTATATATATATACACACACACACACATATATATATATTTTAAAAGTTAGTGACAATAGCAAATATTTGAATAACACTTAATGTTTTATAAGGAGCACCTTTGTAGGATCCATTTTATGGGTTCACAAATAGATTTTCAAAGAATTACCTACATTAAGAAGGATCAGCCGGGTGCAGTGGCTCATGCTTGTAAAAACCCTTTCTCTACTGAAAAGACAAAAATTAGCCAAGCGTGGTGGTACACGCCTGTAATTCCAGCTACTCAGGAGGCTGAGGCAAGAGAATTTCTTGAACCCAAGAGGTGGAGGTTGCAGTGAGCTGAGATCACGCCACTGCACTCCAGCCTGGGCAATAAAAGCAAGACTCCGTCAAAAAAAAAAAAAAGGGATCACAGATCTCTGAACTCCAGTTCTGTTGCAAATTAAAATTCTCAGAAAAATATACTTTTTTCCATATTTTCAGCTAGAGCTATAGTAATGTTGTTTTTTTGAATGTTACTTTTGAAAACACTGAGACTTGAAATTTACATTACTTGTGAACTTTACAACATTGCCTGTCTCAAAATTTGATTGAGTTCCCCTTTTGGGGAAAGATTCAAGGGTTTTTACTATTGAATTCTTAGTTTACTCTTTAAAATTATAAATGATATTGAAATAAATAATTTAATTCAAGCCACGTATTTGGCATTAGCCCCTTTCATGTATACTAATATCAGACCTGTTCCTTCTTCACTAATCCTTCTTCCTCATATAGCTTCTTAAAACTGTGCTTGCTCAACTTTTGGAATTGACTGTTTTTAGGAAATACCAGTTAATCTAACTCATTCCTTGATTGAACGTAATCTCAGAGTCACCCTCTTTCCTTAACATCTTACTGTAATCATATATTTGTTACTGAAATGCCCTTACTTTCCTTTGGCATGCTCCTTAAAGGTGCTAGCTGTCTAGCTGACTGGATGCGTTTTCTTTCATCCTATTTCTCTCAATATATAACTCCCAGCTCCACAGTGGAGCACTGTGAAGGACAAGGAGGGCAAAGCAGGCACTTTATATATGGGAAAGGTACCTTTACACACATGTGCACACACACACACTTTCTTTTTACATTATCTTATTTCTAATAGGTAATCCTTGATTTCATTTAGTCACTAGGAGGACATAAACTTATTTTTACAACAATTATAATCATGAATTTTTTAAGTGAATTAAGGTATGAATATGTATGAAGAAATTAGATGTTCTAACCATGAATATATAGCATCACTGTGTCTTGAGTGAATTACAGACTTTACTCATTTCTGGGCCATTTGTTTTATATA
Organism: Colobus angolensis palliatus; assembly: GCF_000951035.1. Classification (NCBI taxonomy): domain Eukaryota; kingdom Metazoa; phylum Chordata; class Mammalia; order Primates; family Cercopithecidae; genus Colobus; species Colobus angolensis. The sequence goes on along the minus strand of NW_012121932.1, from coordinate 4,905,882 downwards.
TAGATTAAATATAGATAATTACCCATTTGACAGGTTACTTTATTACTTTGATATATCTCAAAGCACCACATGCAGTTACAGTGTGATTATTATAATAATTTGGAATCATTAATAACCAAAATTAGCATTTCATATAAATTAAATTGTAAAAGTTAGAATTTGATTTTGTTTAAAGTCAGTTTTACTTCTGTTGGTTACTTTGATTTAATAATAAAAAATACTTTTTTAAACAGCAGTTGTTAATTTTTTTTTAAGTTCACATGTTAAATATAAAAATGTTTTGTAACTGTTCTAAATTATAGTTAGAAATATTAGCTCCTGTAGATGAATCAATTCGTTTTTGCCTTGTGCCTCACATGTATGAAAAAATTATGAGTTAAATGTGTTTCTTGGGAACAAATATGCATCACATATGATATATTAAGTTTAAAATTTAGTTTTACATTTATGAAGCACTTAGCCATGTACCTAGAGCATCTAAATGTTAAATAATTGTTCTGTATTATTCTAATACTTCTAACAGTATCTTGTTTAGATAGATGCTAAATGGTTAAACTACTTAGAAATTATTTGCATACTCCTTAAGATTCATTACCTGAAGAAACAAAATTAAAAGATTCTAATTAAGTATCCTGTTTTAATCTTTAATTTTAATTTTGTTTTGTTTTGCAATAAGGATTCTTGCTTCTGGTTGAAACTGAATTTTACCTGCTTTTTTAGGTTAACGCAGTTCTTTAGAAAAGCAGATCTATTCTAGCTATGTCATGCATTTTATTTAATTTTATGGTTTTTATGATACTATATATTACAGATTGCCGAAAATATAGAAAAATTTTAGAGAACATTTTTGGATTTGATGGATTACCACTCTTGAAAGGGAAACAAAACACTAAATATTTCTAATCCCGCATTATTTACCGCATGGGTGGTTAAATGCTACTTTAAGCCTCATAAAATTAAAAGGGAGAAATCTGCCAACTGTAGCAGGAATTGGATTTAGGAAGAGTGGTACAGAGCCAAAATATTGCTACAGAATTAAATGTCAAAAATCTTCTTTAATAGTAGATATATAGTTCACAGTGCTTGGTTATGATTAATACATTTAATCTAAATCACTGAAAGTTGCACTCTCCTTTTCCATAAAATACAATAGGACACAAATCAGTTTTACTGTAGATGGATAACAATTGGAAAATAATGCATCTTCCCGCCCAATAAATTGTCAGTTATACCTTTTAACTAAAATCAATTCATCTTTCCAAAATTTATTGCAATTTCTAATAATAAATCTCCTCAAATGTTTATTCATTTCATTTTTGATACATTTGTGCCACTTCTGCTGTGGTCTAATGTTTTCTCTTTTGATTCATTGTAAATTAGAAAATCTATTTTGAGTCAATTTTCTAGTTAAGAAGTTAAAATCTATAACCTAGCACCTTTTTCACCCTCCTTTGTACATTTTAATACCCTTGAACTTGAACTTAAATGCAGTCCTGTAAATTCTTTTCAGAAGGAGATTAAAAGACTTTTCAATGAAAGTTCTTGAGTAACGGCCAGATTCATAAAACAAGCACTTAAGAGGTTGTTAGATAATTGTTGCCATAGATCCATTTTTGAATCAAAAGTCAGGGGTGGGCTGGAATACATGGGGTTGTACCATCATTTCATGTAAGTGGTACAAAGAAGAGAAATAAACATTTGAATTAGGTTTCAGATATTGATCAGAATGGGCATCTGCTTTTATTTTCTGTTGATAGCAGTAACCCAAAAGTGGCATTAAAGGGAAGCTATATTCTATCTCTATGTCTTGCAGAAATATCTTCTTATTAATCCCCAGGTATACATTTTTAAATTCTAAATATACATGTTCAGGTTTTTTGTTTTTTTTTAATAATATATCCTAAGTGATTGAAATCAGTTTGGTTTTCCACAAACACTACATGTACAAAATGTAGTGCTCAGTTTTAAAAATTCGATAAATGATTCAGGAACACTTCCCATTCTTTATACTCTTTAATGTTACTTAAATTAGATTTTTTTCAATATCATATGGTGAACAGTGACTCCTGTTATTTTAATTTTGTACTTTCACTAATTCCATAGTGAAGTCATACTGGTTTCCCTTTTTGTATACCTTCACCTCCTCTGTGCTATTATATAAACTTTAAAAATGAAAGTGAGAAGCCATCTACTCTCCCACCAATTTAATAAAAATGTGTTTGAAATCAACGTGTTTTGAGGCTTGGTGTTAAGCCTATATTTTTGAGTTATACCAATTAAAATTCTAAAGTAGAAAGTGACATTAACTAATTCGACTCAAACTGGTAACTTATTGGCAAATTTATGTAGTTGCTATAATACAAGATGCCATATGATTAAGTTAGCAGTCAAAAAATGTAACTTGTGTTGCCAGAATAGACTGAGTAGAATTAATTATTTGGGCTACCTACATGGCGAAGAAAAGGTACATTTTCTAAGGCAAAGATCAAAAATTAATTCCAAGTCTTTCTTGTTCATCAAAAAGTAGTTCTTTTTTTAAGTTGTGAACTTGTTCATTTTTTTGATATATGAAGTCTTTATTATAAAATCTATTACTCACTTGAACTTGCCAGATTAATTTCTACGTTAACAAATTATAGGTTTTAATAGATTTAGCTAGCTGTAAAAACTTTAAAAATAATCTGACTTATGTGTACTTCCTGATTGTTTTTCCCATCACATTAAATATAAAAGTAAATCAGATCATGTTTCTTTAAATAAAAAATGATAAACTAAAATGCTTATGCCTTTCTTTTAAAATACTGATAATAGTTTTTGGTGATTTCTTCTAGTTATTTTAAAGAATTGGTTAATACAGAGTTCGTGTATTACTAAGGTTTAGGGTTTTCTCTATTACTGTCAATAATATAGACTTTAACAATAACTGAAATGTCACAGTTGTCAACTTTGCATGGTTAAACTCAGTTTTTTGAAGGACAACAGTTTTATCATATTCACCTTTCAAAAGAGGAAGTTATGATTTAGAGAGAATAAGTAACTCACATAATAAGATATTAGCCAGGGTTTAGTTATTTCTGGTCCCATTGTCTATCTCTTCCATCTGTCTCGCTAATCTTTCTAGTTCAGTGTGAATTCATCCTAGAGACAGACGTTTTGTCAATGCTTTTAACTATGCTTTTAGGAATTACCAGGGACATTTTACTATTTTCAAGCAAAACAAATGTTTTTTAAACAGGTCCGTTAGTCTTACACGCACACACATACACACAATTTAAATTAGAAGTCAGAAGTTCATATATGTCCATCATATATATGCATATTTCTGTGTGTATATATATGTTCAACATATATATATGTCCCATTTCAATCTCTTGGCTGTTGACATAGCCTAACTATTCTCCCTGTTAGTCGTTAACATTTCTACTTTCTTTTGTACCACTATCAAGTCTCCTCAAATTCTAATATGATCTTTGTGACCCTTTTGACTTCTAATTTAAATTGTTTACTGCCTTTCCTTGGTTTACAAAATAAAATATAAATTACTTTTCTTGTAATTCTAGGCCTTTGCCACTAGTGCTTCTACTTATCTTTCCATTTTCATATCTGAATTCTCTCTAATTGATTCAGAATTACCTCTCCTAGATCCATGATTTACTGGCTGTGTGACCTTGGAGAAATCATCCCTTTGAGCTTCATGTTTCTCATCCCTATAATAGGAATAATAAAAGATAAGATGAAATAGTGTAGGTGATAGGACTTTGTAACTGTAAAGGAACTATTACCATTCATTTACCTCAGGAGTCCGAAGCTCAAATGCCTTCTAGGGGCCAGGCAGATAATACACATGTGTGAAGTAGCTTGGTGTTAGGGAATGTATCAGCACACTAGAAAGTGCATTCCCTGGTCGAATATATTTAAATTCAAAACTTCTTTAGATGCTATAATGGCCGTAAAAGGGAGAAAAGCCACTGATTGGTCAAATACTGCTGCCCCCTTGTGTATATCATCTTCCCTATCTTAGCCTAAGCTGAAAAGATGTATCATTTCATTCCGACAAAGCATTGCATGTTGCAGGTACTTAATGCAACCTTAAGGTGGTAGAAGTAGGTGGGTAAGTGGATGACATAAATGAGTAAGTGAAGTTTAATGTATAATGTGGGAAATGAGATGGTTGCATTTTAAGCTGTTTTCCTGATCAGCAAGCAGGAGGTTTAAAAAAGATATTGTACAGGGCCGGGCGCACTGGCTCACACCTGTAATTCCAGTGCTTTGGGAGGCCGAGGTCAGGCTCCTAACTTGAGGTCAGGAGTTCGAGACCAGGCTGGCCAACATAGTGAAACCCCCGTCTCTACTAAAAATACAAAAATTAGCCAGGTGTGGTAGTGCATGCCTGTGATCCCAGCTACTAGGGAGGATGAGTCAGGAGAATTGCTTGAACCCAGGGGTTGGAGGTTTCAATGAGCCGAGATCGTGCCACTGCACTCCAGCCTGTGTAGCAGGGTGAGAGTCTATCTCAAAAATAAATAAATAAATAAAAATAACAATAAAATAATAATAATAAAAGACATTGTACAGACCATAGTTTGTCTTTGGTCTTCTAGTGAAAGCTTTCTGGGTTTTCCCTAGAAAATATACTATGCACACTTTTGCCTTAACTCCTTTTCAAATAGAGTTGGTTATAGAAGCACTATTATAGTTAATTGAGAATTCAGGCATTTTACTGTAAAGATGTTATTTTTCCCTTTCTCTTTGCATTAGTGGACTCCAGCAGACTGAATAGAGCAATAAGTTTGAGTCTAGTGCCTATTTCATTCAATTGCTTTTCCTTCTGATCCTTGACAACTGGCTGAAGAAAACCGTAGTGCTTGAGATTTAATGGTTCTTTTCTGTGGGATCTGGAAAATGTGTGCTCTTCATTTTCTCATCTTTAGAGATTTAAATATATCTCATCCAATGTGTTAGGAGCCATTTTTAAAACCTAGATTTAGGTACAGTTAACTCTTGGATCTTTAAAAGAATGTAATATAGATTTGATTAAACAGTAACATACATGCCAAAGACCCAAAAGACTGCAGTGTGTCTATATACTCTGTATTTTTATCATATTTACAAGTGAAATGACCATTTCTGCAGTCTGGGAATTACTTTTCTAGGAGATAGAACTTGAGAGCAGTCTTGGAAAAGTAGTAGTCATTATCCAGGTGAAGAATATCAGGGTAGCCACTCTGGGCAGAGGGGAGGGCATGAGCAGGGACTTAGGTCATGAAGCAACATGGTGTGCTTCTAGAGGGGAACGTAACGAAGAAGGGATGGCAAGAAGCAGAAAAGGGAGGAACAGGCAGGCCATGGTCTGCTTGGAGATTGAACAGTTCCATTATAGCAGTCAGGTCCTCTGGGAGATTTTAAGTGACTTGACATGACATATGGGCCCACATTCTTTCACATGTAAGAGAAACCACCTCTAATACTACTAAACAGGAGTGAATTGTTTCTCAGATTTTGAAATGATTGGCCCCACCTGGAAGGCTCACTTTTCACCTCTTTCTGCTGTCATGCCCTGTTCATGATTGCTCAGTTTACTTCCTTCGATGAAAGTGTCCTAAAAAATGTCCTTTTAAAGTTGTTTGCAGCCTAGTTCATGTAAGCAGATGACTGCATAACTGTTATCAGTTACATGCTTGATAAATTGTGTTTAAAATGTTTTTATATGTCCATAGTGGAATAGTGGGATATTTCTTTAACTTGTCCTCTCCATGAAATTGTTATCTCCCTTGGGGAAAGGGGGTACATTTTCTTACTGATGTCAGGTGACAATAGTTTATAACAGTTACCTTTTAGAATCTATTATTTTAGGAGGCTATATTCCATTTCAGTTGTTAAATACATTGGTTTGCATGAATGATGATACTGAGTAAGGAATAAAGAACCATAAAGAAAGTATTACTGAGTTAAAGATTTGTGCGTTATTTATTTTATTTTTTACTCTATTTCATTTTGAAGGACATTTAATTATGTGACTGGAATTTTTCTGAGAGTGTCATATACTGGATAATGTCTTATGGTTCAATTAAGTTTTAATAGGTAAAGTGCTTTATTTAAATAATAAAAAAAAACTTCGACCTTTCTAATGATGAGGTCATCCTGATAGTTGTAATAATAATGCTTAAAAGCATAGCTCTGCACTTGAAAAAATTGTTCCCATTGAAATAGCTTCCCAGTAGGTAGATCCTTACTGGTTATTGTATTCTTAGGTATCATCATGGGACACAGTGCTGGCCAGGAATCAGAATTAGGTAATTGCTACCAGTTGTTCTTAGCAGTTGAGTGTTTCCTATGCTTTTGAGAAAACCTTTTCAGTTCTTTAAGTTCTCTGCAAGAATTGTAACTAATTTCTTCATTGATCTGTCTTTTCTGTCCCCTGGAAGAATATGCAGGATGGATTATCCAAGAGAGGGAGGGAATTGAAGATAGAGTCTTCACCAACAAGTTTGCACCTCTGATTACTATGTACTAATAATATCATTATCTCCTAGTCACCTGTCTAGAAAGCTTAAAGTCTTATTCTTGCTGTAAAGGAAACAGTGTTGGGCTATGGATTCAAAGATAAGTTCAATACATTCTTTATTTTTGAGGTATCAACTGAAATACTCAATTCTTAGCTTCATCATTTACTAGTTTTATGCTTTTGGAAAACTTAAGTTTTGAGTCTTTCATAATACCTATCTAGTAGGCTGGCTGTGAAGATTTAAAGAAGTTAGTATTTTAGTCATCCTACTGAAAATATTTTAGTTCTTTTTGTTCCTTACTCCTCCCTAGTCAGTTGACAAATCCAGAAGAATCTTCTATATTGTTGCTGAAATTTGCATGTCTCCTTTCCCTTTGTACTACCTCTGTTTAGTCCAGTTTCTTCTTAGTTCTCAAACTCTTTAACGGTGACCTTGTGATTAGTATCCCCACAATTTCACACTACTGTTCATGCAGATTATTATTCTTACTGTAATCTTTCTAAAACCTGGTTCAGTTCATTGCTGTGGTTTGGACTTGTTCAAAGTTTTTCATTGGTTCTCCTTTGCCTACTGGTTTCAAGGCCCTCTGTAATTTGGCCAGTCTCTTTCTTTCTATCTTAGGTTTCCATACTTTGAGATTTAATTTTTAAAAATTTAATCTTGGATTTTAAGTAGTCATTTTGTAGGATATGGAAAAGGAAAAGGAGTATTCAGTGGTACAGTTTGTCTGGGAAACACTAAATTAAAGCAATTTAAGTAAGTTTCTGACATTTAGGACTTGAATGCTTTTTAAGTAGAACTTTTGCAGAGAAACATGATTTGTACTATTTCCCAAAGGAACTTCTCCCTCCAACCTGCTTTTTTCTTTGAGAATCAGTTTTTAGAACTATCATTTGGAAATGCTTTTGGGAAACTGTCTGTAGTCAGGAAATTTAGTTTTCCATGTCTTTACTGCTTTTAACTAGCTCTCTGAGATAAATTGATCCTAGGGTAAGAAAATCCTCCAAACTTGCAGAACCTCCCCCCACCACCATACACCATCGGTAGTTCCAGGGCTCTTAGTTATACTTCCAGATGACATCACCTCTTCTCCCACAGGTAACTACTATTAAGAATTTTATATTAATCATATCCTCGCCTTTATTTATAGCTTTGTGTTTGTCTTATAGCACAGTGTATGCGGCCATGTGCTGCATAACAATGTTTCAGTCAAGAATGAACTGCCTCTACAATGGTGATCCCATAAGATTATAATGGAGTTGAAAAATTCCTGTCACTTCGTGGAATACACAGTGCAATACATTACTCACATGTTAATGGTGATTCTGGTGTAAACATATGACTGTGCTCCCAAACTATACACAATACAAGTATGTACCGTACATAATAGTTGATAATGATAATAAACAACGATGTGAGTAGGTTTATATGTTTGCTATAGTGTACTTTTAATCATCATTTTAGAGTATCCTCCTTCAAAAATGTAACTCTGAAACAGCCTCAGACAGGTGCTTCAAAAGGTATTCCAGAAGAAGGCATTGTTATCACAGGAGATGACAGCTCCATGTGTGTTATTGTCCCTGAAGACCTTCCAGTGAGACAAGATGTGGAGGTGGAAGACAGTGATATCGATGATTCTTACCTTGTGTAGGCCTAGGCTAATGTGTGTGTTTCTGTCTTTGTTTTTAACAAAAAGTTTTAAAAGTAAAAAAAAAAAAAAAGAAAGAAAAATTATAGAAGAAAGCTTACAGAACAAGAATATAAAGGAAGAAAATAGTTTTGTACAGCTGTGCAATGTTTGTTTTAAGCTAAGTGTTATTACAAGAATCAAAAAGTGAAGAATTTTGAATGTCTGTAAAGTTAAACGTAACAATAAACCAAGGTTAAGTTATTATTGAAGAAAGAGTGTATCTTAAAATAAATTTAGTGTAGCTTAAGTATACAATGTTTATAAAGTCTACATCAGTGTCCACAAGAGTCCTAGGCCTTCACTTTCACTCACCTCTCCCTCACTCACTCACCCAGAGCAACTTCCAGTACTGCAAGCTCCATTCATGGTAAGTGCCCTATACAGGTATACCATTTGTATCATATTTTTTACTATACATTTTCTATATTTAGATATGTCTAGATACACAAATACCATTGTGTTAGAGTTACCTATGTTATTCAATACAGTAACATGCTGTAGAAGTTTGTAGCCTGGAAGCAAGAGGCTGTACCATATAGCCTAGGTGGATAACAGGCGATATCATCTGGGTTTTTGTAAGTATATTCTACGATGTTTGTGTGACTGTGACATTGCCTAAGGATGCATTTCTCAGAATGTATCCCCGGTGTTAACAATGCATGAGTTTAGTGCTACATACTTGGGCAATCTCTAAGCAATCTTATGAGTCTCTGCATTGTTACAAGTTTCTGGCTATTAACAAACATCGCTGCTGTTCTTTTTTTATATTGTTACTATTTTTTGAGACAGACTCTTGCTCTGTCACCAGGCTGGAATGCAGTGGCGGGATCTCGGCTCACTGCAACCTCCGTCTCCTGGGTTCAAGCGATTCTCCTGCCTCAGCCTCCTGAGTAGCTGGAACTACAGGAGTGTGCCACCATGCCAGCTAATTTTTGTATTTTTAGTAGAGACGGGATTTCACCATGTTGGCCAGGCTGGTCTCGATCTCTCGACCTCGTGATTCGCTCGCCTCTGCCTCCCAAAGTGCTGTGATTACAGGCGTGAGCCGCTGCATCCGGCATTGCTGTTCTTATACATGTCACCTGTTTCACTTTTTACCAATTCATATTAGAATACATTAATCATAGATACATTTATACTATGGAATTCAGCAGTGGAATGAACTATATATAACTGCAAACATTAACATGAATGAGTCTCATTGAGAGAAAAAAAGCAAATTATAGAAGAAAACAGTGTAAGATCCCATTCATATAAATATGTACTCAAACAGACAAAATTAAAGAAGCAAGTGTCTGAAGTGGATTAACCTTCCTGGTTAATTTAACATTTGTTTTATTTTTAATAATGCTTTTAATATTATATAAGGTCTATTATGTGTTACATTAACATATCTGCCCTCAGCTTTCTTTAGTTTATATTTTCCTGGTATTATTTTTTCCACCCTTTTATTTTTTCTACCTTTCTGGGTCCATTTGTTTTAGGTATATCTTTTGTAAACAGCATATAGTTGGATTTTTTAAAATCTAATATGTTATTGTCCACCATGTAACTAATGCTTTCAGATTATTAAGATTTCTGATATATGTGGACATGTATTTATATCAACTCCATATTTTTATTTTTCTAACATTTTGAAAGTTTTTTTTCCCTCTAGTATTGACTTTTTGCTCTCTTTTCTTTTCCGTTCTAATTTTCTCCTCCATTTTACTGGTTTGGAAGTTAGGTATCTACCCTGGTTGCTTCCATGCCTCTGATGCCTTTGAAGTTTTGCTATGTGTGTTTAACAGCTTTTAACATCTACTGTCAATATTTAAACCTCTCCTAAATGATACTAGGACTTTAGAACATTAATTTTGTTTTTTGTTTTCTTTGAGATGGAGTCTCACTCTGTCGCCCAGGCTGGAGCGCAGTGGTGCGATCTAGGCTCACTTCAACTTCCGCCTCCCCGGTTCAAGCAACTCTCCTGCCTCAGCCTCTCAGCCTCTCAAGTGGCTAGGATTACAGGCACCCGCCAACATGCCCGGCTAATTTTTTTTTTTTTTTTTTTTTTTAAGTAGAGGTGAGTTTTCACCATGTTGCTCAGGCTAAGCTCCAACTCCTGAGCTCAAGCCATCCTCCTACCTCGGCCTCCCAAGTGCCTAGGACTACTGGCACCCGCCAACATGCCCGGCTAATTTCTTTTTCTTTTTTTTTTTTGGTATTTTTAGTATAGACGAGGTTTCACCGTGTTAGCCAGTTTGAAACTCCTGACCTCAAGTGATCCGCCCACCTCGGCCTCCCACTAGCATTACAGGCGTGAGCCACCATGCCAGGCCTAGAACATTAATTTTGACCACACTTCTTAGAATATAAAATATTCTCTTGATTTCCAGTCTTTTAGTTTTGTCAACCTATAAATTAGACATTATTATTAATGTATAGCATTTATTTAGGTCTACAAGGTTTACCTGATTCTTTCTCACCTTTCATCTTATATTTCAGTCTCTCTTTGCAGGGTCATTTTTCTTCCATTGTGTTTAGAAGTTCTTTTGGTGAAAATCTAAAACAGATAAGTTCATGTTTTTAATATGAAACTACATTGATTTTACCCTTTTCAATGAATAGTAGTTTTTCTTGGCATATAATTCTGGGTTAAATAATTTTTCTCAGCATTTGAAAGATACTCTTGTACTGTCTTCTGGCATTCACTATTGCTATGAGATATCTGTTCCACTAATGGTAAATAATGTATTTTATTTTTATTCCCTACCTGTTTTTAAGAAAAAAAATATGCATTTTATATTCTGTAGTTTCCCAACAATATATAGATGTAAATTTATTTATCCTGCTTTTTTTAATGTTGTGCTTCCTATATCTGAGAATTCCTATCTTTAATCAGTTCTTTAAAAAAAATTTCAGCCCTTATCCAAATGTAGCTTCTCGTTTATTATCAGTCTTCTATCTTGGTTTTTTTGTTTGTTTTTTTAAGATGAAGTCTCACTCTGTCGCCCAGTCTGGAGTGCAGTGGCTCAATCTTGGCTCACTGCAACCTCTGCCTCCCAGGTTCAAGCGATGCTCCTGCCTCAGACTTCTGAGTGGCTGGGATTACAGGCGCCTGTTACTGCGGCCGGCTAATTTTTGTATTTTTAGTAGAGACGGGTGTCTCACCATTTTGGCCAGGCTGGTCTCGAACTCCTGACCTCGTGATCTGCCCACCTCGGCCTCCCAAAGTGCTGGAATTACAGACGAGAGCCACCGTGCCTGGCTTAAACTTCTAATATTTCACACTGTTTTCTTGGGAAACACTCCAGAACTGGGTGTGCCTAGGTTTTCACATGTGTGCACATTCACCTATTCACAAGGACATACTCTCTTGTGTAAATCATGGTGAGAAGTTGGGAGAGGTGGGACTCAGAAACTCTGGCTCTGGCTTGCATCGTATGTTGGAATGAGCATTGGACTTTGGGGTCAACATGAGACACAGATTCTTGTCTTGCCATGCAACTAATTAGCTATAGAAACCATGTTAAGCCCTTAACCTCTTTTAGCTTCAACTTCTCTCATCTTGCGTTTGTCTTCCAACTTGTCTTTTATTAAGGGCCTTTTCTTGTAAGGTCTTGTGCTAGACATTAATGTTTATTTCTAGTTTGCTATCTATAAAATGTAAGTTTTGAAATCAATGGTTTTTTTTTTTTTTTTTTTTTTTGAGACGGAGTCTCGCTCTGTGGCCCAGGCTGGAGTGCAGTGGCCGGATCTCAGCTCACTGCAAGCTCCGCCTCCCGTGTTCACGCCATTCTCCTGCCTCAGCCTCCCGAGTAGCTGGGACTACAGGCGCCCGCCACCTCACCCGGCTAGTTTTTTGTATTTTTTTAGTAGAGACGGGGTTTCACCGTGTTAGCCAGGATGGTCTCGATCTCCTGACCTTGTGATCCGCCTGTCTCGGCCTCCCAAAGTGCTGAAATCAATGGTTTTTAACATGCTTACTAACCTTATTAACCTGAGGACCAATGAAAACGTGTAAACGGTAAGAACAAGAGACACAGACCATGAGGCTAGAAATTCTTTCCACCAAGTGTTGAGCGGAGATGCTTAAATTTAATCTCCCTACAAATCTTGGGGGCTGGTGGGAGTGGATCTTGTTAAAATGTCAATTCTGATTCAATAAGTCGTGGGAGGAACTTGAGATTCTGCGTTTCTAACAAGCTCCCAGAAGATGCTGATGATGTTGGCTTGGGGCCCACTCTTAGTCAGTAGCAAAGCTTGAGAAGAGAAGATAGTTGGAGAAAGGAAAGATTTTAAAGGAGAAGGACGATAAAAGTAAAGGGATTGAGATTACCGAAGGTAATGTTGTACACTAATTATAACGAAAAATTATAGTAGGACATGAGAAGCAGTTCTCTTTGCTGCGATTTTGAGATAATTAGGAAATTTTTCACTATAATCATATATACTTTAGTAAATATAAGCACTTCTTATGTGATACAGATTTGTTTTTCTAGAAGTAAAATGTTTCCCTATTTTTATACATTTGTAAGTTGAAAAGTTAGCTTACTAGAGAGCAGGGTCATAATTACTGGTTTTTCATCCTGTGTACATCATCTGATACACACCTTGTGCCCATCCTTTGTTTCATCCTTTATGTCACCATCCATGGAAGGTGGGGGAGTGAGGACACTACCAATGTATTTAAACTCAAGATAGTTTAGATTTATGGTGTGGTATACCAAGTTACATTTGTGCATCAGAAATATTTAGGAGATAAATTTAAACTATAGTAAATTATTGTGCTCGTCTGTTGAAGTCTCGCTTCTTTGTCTAATACATTCCTAAGTGAAACAAATTATTTGATTTTTATCCTGCAAATGTGTGTATGTAACAATAAAATTATTGTTGCAAAAATTATGATGTATTTTATACTTTTCCTGGAGTAAATTCAAAATCTTTTGTTTATTTTATACTTTGAATACATCTTAATTTAATAGCCGCATATAACTAGTGGCTACCATGTTGGATGGCACAGCTAAAGGCTTTCACCACATAGACAGTCACTGAGATTAAGGGATAGCTTCATTTCTTTTACTTTTCTCATTTCATTTGGTAAGATCACAATAGCCTATAGTTGTATAATACATAAAAGTAGGACTTTTTCTCAGCAGCAGATAGGTGGTGCCCTGGTTGCAGGCTTTGATGGATTCTCAATGAAAATCCATTTGTCTAGTATTTATAAATATTTTGCAGTAAATTTTGTAAAGATTGCCTTATATGTGACATAAAAAGTAAGTATTTTGGTGGTCAGAATTTAGTAGTTGGCTTTCACCTATAGGTGTGTTGGTCAACCCCAATATTATGTCTGAACATTTAAACTCTTAATGATTTTTATGTGCTAAGTGCATAGATTTACTGCTGCAGTTTGAACATTTTTAAATTAAAATATATCTTTCATTCTGAATGTATTGATTTACACATCTCTGTGTCAATATTAAGTCAAGCGAATTTTCCAATAAGTTAAAAAGATCTGGCAGGGCAAGTTAAATTTATTAGATTTGTTATAGGGTTTTTTTCTTGTCTGTGTTTGGGCATCTCTGCTTTTTTTTCTTGATTAGAATTTTATTTTAAAAATACGACAAACAATTTAATAGCACATTCCTATGCTTCTTACTTTTTGTGTGTGATTATTCTCTTTAATAAATTGCAAACCTTCACTTTCCTTATTAGATTCTTGGCATTCTTTGCCACTGTTTTTTTAAAACAATGTATTTTAAGTATTCTTACATTATTGTAAGATATATCATTGTTTGGATTTTATTTGTGTTGAAAAACTAAGCTATATTTCTTTGCATCCTTTTTGTGTATGTGTTTAGGGGCGTTACACCTTTTAAAAAATCATACTGCAAAGTAAGATTACCTCAACTCATTGGAAATATTTAACAAGGGTTGAAAAGATTCAGGCATAATCCACCACAGTATCGAAGTGTACATCTGAATGCAGGATTTACATTTGATGTTGTAAGTGAAAACTCTATTTGCATATTTTCACTAACTCAAAATATCAGTTGTCAAGTCTTTGGAATGTAGGAGAGTACTGGTCATTCTTTGTCCACACACTAGGAAGACAAATACTAGTAATCTTGATTCATCAAGTGATGCTACTTCAAGTTCATTGATACACTCATTGGATTATGATTTTACTTAGCTATTTTAGACTGGCATCAATATATCTGTCATGATATGCCATTAATTCAAAGTTGACTTTAAAAGACAAAAGATGTAGTAAGCATGCTTCATATCAAAATACGTGGATTGTGTGAAAAGTGGGATGTGAGGGTGTTACTCAGTCAGTAAAACATAGTTTGTAAATGGGTAAAAGCTTTGATGTAAGACGAGAAGGCGGAAAATGGTACCAGAAACCTTAACCAGGGCTTAGTGAACTCATCAAGAAGTAGCCCAAGCTTAGAGGCTTGCGCCTGTACTCTCAGCTCTTTAGGATACCGAGGCGGGAGAATTGCTTGAATCCAGGAGTTCAAGACCAGCCTGGGCAACATAGTGAGGCCTGTCTCTACAAAAAATTTTTAAAAATTAACCAGGCCTGGTGGCATGTGCCTGTATTCCCAGCTGCTTAGGGAGGCTGAGGTGGGAGGATCCCTTGAGCCTGGAGGATCCCTTGGGCCCAGAAGTTCTTTGAGGCTGTAGTGAGCTATGATCATGCCACTGCCCTTCAATCGGGGTAATAGAACGAGACCTTGTCTTAAAAAATTTTTTAAGTGGCAGAAATATTTCTTTTTAAAACAAAACAGAACTACTTTCTTGGTGGTATTACTTGCACTTTAAACTGCTAATCCTCCCCCTGCCGTTAAATCAAATCTGCCTGGTACTTTGTGATCCCACCACCCCCCGCTCCCCATAATGCAAACTCCCCGATGAAGTGGAGTTTGCAGTATGAAATAAAACCAGGCCAGGCGCGGAGTGGCTCGTGCCTGTAATCCCAGCACTTTGGAAGGCCCAGGTGGGCGAATCACCTAAGGTCAGGAGTTCGAGACCAGCCTGACCAACAGGGAGAAACCCCGTCTCTACTAAAAATACAAAATTAGCCAGGCGTGGTGGCACATTCCTATAATCTCAGCTACTCGGGTGGCTGAGGCAGGAGAAACACTTGAACCCAGGAGGCGGAGGTGGCAGTGAGCTGAGATTGCACCATTGCACTCCAGCCTGGGCAGCAAAAGTGAAGCTCCATCTCAAAATAATTATAATAATAAAAAGTAAAACCAGATTTTATATGATACTTCGGACTTTGGCATTGATAACCAATACTTTTATAGGTTTCTTGGCTTTGACCTGTTAGTACCTCAGGAATTCCATTCACCATATAACAAAACTGAATTTTTTCTATAGACAAAATAGCTGCCTGACTTCAATGGATGTATGGAGATAACATTTTATAATAGCTGAAGCTAATACTAGTTAAATATTATGCAAAGTTTTTACACAAGCACGCTCATTAGACCTCACACTACCATATAGCTTGGATACTCTATCTCAGTTTTACAGATTGGAAAATCAAGACATAGTTGAGTAATTTCCTCAAGGTCACAAAGCTATAGCAAGTGGCAGAGGCCACAGTTGAAACTAGGTCTCCATAGAGTCAAAGGTCATGCTCTTAAATATTACAGCATACTGCCACCTCTTGCAATAAAAGTGTTTTGGTTTTATAATCAGTTGAGTTGTATTATTCTTACTTTTTAAGAAAAGATAACATTTTCAAAATTTGATTGGGGAATTTTCTGCCTTAAATTAGGGTAAGGAATTTTTTTTTTTTTTTTTTTTTTATACTTTAAGTTCTAGGGTACATGTGCATAACGTGCAGGTTTGTTACTATGTATACTTGTGCCATGTTGGTGTGCTGCACCCATCAACTCGTCATTTACATCAGGTATAACTCCCAATGCAATCCCTCCCCGCTCCCCATAATAGGCCCCAGTGTGTGATGTTCCCCTTCCTGAGTCCAAGTGATCTCATTGTTCAGTTCCCACCTATGAGTGAGAACATGCAGTGTTTGGTTTTCTGTTCTTGCGATAGTTTGCTGAGAATTATGGTTTCCAGCTGCATCCATGTCCCTACAAAGGACACAAACTCATCCTTTTTTATGGATGCATAGTATTCTATGGTGTGTATGTGCCACATTTTCTTAATCCAGTCTGTCACTGATGGACATTTGGGTTGATTCCAAGTCTTTGCTATTGTGAATAGTGCTGCAATGAACATACGTGTGCATGTGTCTTTATAGCAGCATGATTTGTAATCCTTTGGGTATATGCCCAGTAATGGGATGGCTGGGTCATATGGTACTTCTAGTTCTAGATCCTTGAGGAATTGCCATACTGTTTTCCATAATGGTTGAACTAGTTTACAATCCCACCAACAGTGTAAAAGTGTTCCTATTTCTCCACATCCTCTCCAGCACCTGTTGTTTCCTGACTTTTTAATGATTGCCATTCTAACTGGTGTGAGATGGTATCTCATTGTGGTTTTGATTTGCATTTCTCTGATGGCCAGTGATGAGCATTTTTTCATGTGTCTGTTGGCTGTATGCATTTTGAGAAATGTCTGTTCATATCCTTTGCCCACTTTTTGATGGGGTTGTTTTTTTCTTGTAAATTTGTTTGAGTTCTTTGTAGGTTCTGGATATTAGCCCTTTGTCAGATGAGTAGATTGCAAAAATGTTCTCCCATTCTGTAGGTTGCCTGTTCACTCTGATGGTAGTTTCTTTTGTTGTGCAGAAGCTCTTTAGCTTAATTAGATACCATTTGTCAATTTTGTCTTTTGTTGCCATTGCTTTTGGTGTTTTAGACATGAAGTACAGGGTAAGGAATTTTTTAAAGCCTTTTATTATCTTTCCAGTGGTCTTATACTTATAAACAGATGTGGGTTTCTATTAAATCTTTGCTTAGCTGTTGAATATATGCTGGTATAAAATAGCACTTTTATGTGAAAATATTTGTGCATTATCCAATTAGCAAATGTATTATAAATTGCATTTTTTCAGACATGATATTAGCAATTAATCTGCTTTGCACATTCCTATCTTAGAGTTTTTAAAAACTATGCAGCAAAAGCAAAACAATGCTAAAAAGCCAAAATACGATCACCAGTGCTTGCGATATATTCAGTCATCTGCTTAATCCTTATCCCCTTCGCATTGTCAATACCCATCTAATTCCACTTTAACCACAGTAATTGGCTGATGGAGTAGAAGATATAGATTTGTTTTCTTGATGACTCCTTGACTTTTTTTCCTCTGGTAATACTAATAGAATTCCAAATCCGTACTGGTGCGATCATGTCATGAGTAGGTCAACAGTCATGTCAAGGTCCTATTGGAAACCTCATAGCGAACATCTTAATTTAGACTTAGCTATCTTTTTCACTTGTATGTGCAATTGTAAGCAATTTTTTCAAGTCTCAGCTCTCCATTATAACAGAATTCATTTAGTTCAAAGGGTGATAGTTCTGCATGTGAATTATGTGGCTAAAGCTGGCTACAATGGAGTAAATAGAATGTATAAAAATTTGGGAACCATTTGCATAGTAATATACATGTGTTTCTTTTTTGAAGTTACACAGGTTCAACAAAAATAGGAAAACACGCATTTTCTTTTTGCTATCACTGTTACTTTTATGATGTTATAAACTTTGTGGTAATGAAACATGGATGATTTAATAATGTTAAGTTCTAGGAAAGTGTACTTTAACTTTAAATAGGGTCTTAATCATTCTGTTACTATCAGATAGTGTGTCATCACTGGTTCAATTTAATTCATTACATGTGACAAGAAAAATATGTATTCATAATAGGAAAATGCATTCTTGAATTATAAAACTACTTTGATTTTTTGGGATGGGAGGTATATAATCAGGCAAAAGCATTCCAGATATTGAAGTTTGGATTTGTAAGTGTTTGTGTACATATGTGTGGATATAGTTACCTGTGTTTTAATATATGCCTTTGGTACATTTTCATTTTTTTGGTTCATAATCTTGATTAATGTCTATCTACCAACTATACTATTTTCTGTATGTAAATGGACCCACTGCACTCACGGTGTCTTGGATAGTAATAGATGATAATAACGTGAAGCTATTAGGTTTGGATTTTTAAAAATTTAGAATTTTGGAGAAAACACAAAAATTAAGTTGGAACAATGGGCTAAAAAATAGAAGCTATTAGCTTTTAAAACTTACAGAAATGAACTTTTATAGGGACTTAAAATGAAGGCATTCTGATTACCCTTAGGTTTTATAATTTCTGCTAATATTGTTCTATTAAATTGAAATCTAGAGCAGGTCTTTACACTGATATTTGTTTGTTTATTTGTTATCCTCCAAGTACAGAGATTGTATACATCCAGGAGCGAGGCTTTATTATCATACTAATAGGTTTCTGGTACTGCCATTTATTTGTTTGGAAGGCCAAAGCAATCAAATTGGAAGCACATAAAGAATCAGTAACAGTTTTCTCATGTCATGATGCATTGATTTTTTACATCAGTTGTATTTTAAATCTGAGCCACTTGGAATTTTGACCAATAAATTCAAACTTTTATATTAAGTAAGCTTACCCGGTTTTGTCTTTTTCTTAATGCCATTTGAAACCAAATTGACATAAACCTAGATGATTGGTTTCCTTTTTAAGGTGATGGTTGAACGTGCTAATCTTAAGAGGATTTTTAACATCATTCCAAATTGTGGCTGTTTCATGTACTTATGTGGTAACTAGCAGTTTCCACCTTTTTCTAGGGCCAAGGAAAAACAAAATAAAACAATACTTTGTAATGGAAACAACAGTAGACCATGGGTCAGCTTTGAGTTCTAATCCCAGCTTTGTAGAAATCTAGCATTGTGACTTTAGGCAAGACATTTGAGCATTTTGTCTTTATTCCTCATTGATATGACTGAAGGAACCTTAAGCTTTTTATTTTATTATTCTTTTTACCTATAAATGATGCTAAGTAGAAAGGTTGCCATAGGCCTAAATCACTTCTGAGACCAAGAAAAATCATGTAAGTACCACGTTTCCAACCCTGTGTGTGGATTTATCAGGAATTAAAAGTGAAAAAAATGATCTTTCATATTTCAGGTACTGAATATACGAGATTGAATTTTTTGTTTCCCTTATCTCTGAATTTGATCTCAAATTTTGCCTTTCTTTGTAGTTTGCTAGATAAGCTTGCTCTTTGGAGCCAAAAAGACCAGGACTCAAATCCTGGTTGGACCTGTCGCTTATTATTGACTGAGTGATTTTGTACAGTTTACCTAACCTCTGTACCTTGGTTTCTACTTTTTTTTTTTTTTTTTGAGACGGAGTCTCGCTCTGTCGCCCAGGCTGGAGTGCAGTGGCACGATCTCCACTCACTGCAAGCTCCGCCTCCCGGGTTCACGCCATTCTCCTGCCTCAGCCTCCCGTGTAGCTGGGACTACAGGCGCCCCCCACCACCCCCGGCTAGTTTTTTTTTTTTTTTAGTAGAGACGGGGTTTCAC
Source organism: Colobus angolensis palliatus (assembly GCF_000951035.1). Lineage (NCBI taxonomy): Eukaryota > Metazoa > Chordata > Mammalia > Primates > Cercopithecidae > Colobus > Colobus angolensis. The sequence goes on along the minus strand of NW_012121932.1, from coordinate 4,886,172 downwards.
CGTGTTAGCCAGGATGGTCTCGATCTCCTGACCTCGTGATCCGCCCGTCTCAGCCTCCCAAAGTGCTGGGATTACAGGCGTGAGCCACCGCGCCCGGCCGAGTTTCTACTTTTTTAAGTGGGAATGGTAATCTTTACCTGGAAAAGTTTATGGGAGAAGAGAGGTTTAATGAGTATAACATACGTAAAGTACTTAGCAACAGGACAGGCCCATCACAGGTGTCCAAAAATGTTTTATCTTTTCCTTATTTTAGGTTTATGACTATTCCTTTTATTGTTTGTCTCACTTCGACCAATTGCATGCCAGCTATCCACAGGCAGGTAAACCACCCAGAAACTAAACCCAGTTACTAAGTGTCGTCATTCCACATTGCAGGCCTAAGTGGAAGGGCACTCCCTGAACTTAAACTAGTCTCAGAGCTGTAGGAAATTCCTAGTCAACTCTGAAGTCAGCTTCAAGGCCTCTGTTGGGTAGTTTTGAGTTTATTGGTTTCGATCTAAATTTCCATGGCAACACTGGGGCTCGGGCTAGGATGGTCCCAAACTAGACGATTAAGAAAATAAGTCCATTGCAATTGAATATATAAAAATGTAAAAAAGGCACACTTTGTATCACTATCCTTCAAAAGACTTTCTTGGTCACTATATTTCTCTTATTTTTCTATTTACTCAGCATTTGAGAAACCTTCTAAGAAATAATATCTCACTGTTAGGTACTTCTAAGAATAATCATTATTTGTCTTAATATTCAAACAGTGGTTCCTATTTAGTATCCGTGTTAAGACTGCATGTTGCTTTTCTTTTTAAAAACCATTTTCTCAGATATCATTTTTGCAAAGCAAACCATTCTCATATTCTCTGCAAAATAATTAAGTAAACACATTTAGCAAAGTCTTAATTGAGCTTTTCCTACAGCTTCTTCTGTGAGCATAGAATCAGGCCATTAACATTATTTGAACATATTTCTGTAGTATAATTAACGGCCAGGATAGGTTGATTCTGAAAAGGACGTCTAGCAATTCTGACACTGAGAATTAATTATGAAAGAAAAGATAGATTTGTGCTCCAGCTAGAATTAACCAGTGTTCAAAACATAAGCAGTCACCTTGGGCTCCTAACAAGAAAATGACACTCCTTTTTTTAATACCTGACTTGTAAAGTTTATTTAGACAACTCATCTGCTTGTCAGCTCTGTCTTTTTCTGTTTAACTAAATTTAGAAAATAGTTCTTGTTTTTCTTCAGCCACTCCAAAGTTCATGTTTGTTGCATTTAATAAAATCACATTTTATGTGTGTTTGTGTTTAAGTGGTTCAGATGCTTATCAGAGGTCATTCATTCTAGGAGAAAGGGGATGACATTCAACTTAGCACTTCTTCCCAATTTTAAAGAATATCTCTTTAATTAAAGACTTGAAAACTGTTAGTTGTTTGCAAGGAATGGCTCACATAAAATGCTGGTACTGTATTTTGCTGGGTTTTTTTTTTCCAAGTGAGCACAATTATTTTAATGCTTCTAATGCAACTTTCCTCATTTTACAACAACAAAGACCCTCTTCAAATGTCTTACATTGGTTAATGCAGAGAAACACTGTGATAGTGGGGTTAATTTTGAGTGCACAAAGAGCTATTGGAGGGTACGGAGAGGGCATCTGTTGGATAAGCTTTCAATATGATGAGAATGATAACAGATCTGCCACTTGTGCAAAAGACAAGTAATCTTTTACAGTATTTGACTTTAAAAAGTGTCATTTTATTTGCTTAAAAAGCATATTTTAGATGAAGGGGTTATGAACTTTTGTGTCAGACTTCCTGTCTTCTTGCACTGTTAATGTTTTGGATTGCAGGACATCTGGATTTTGTTCTAACGTATCTTAAGTAGGTATAAAAATTATACTTGAAAATTACTTTTATAAAGGTGCTTGAACACTCTTTTGCTAAGGTTTCTTCTTACATTTTCACTATTAACCCTCCCTTCACCCAGAAAAGTAGCCTTTCTCTCTTTTATGTGTGGCTACACATATATCCAGTTATTGGGGAAGTCATATACTGCTCTCAACAGCTGGCCTCATCTTAGATCAATTAAATCATAACGTCTGGGGGTGGAACCCAGACATTGTCATTTTAAAAGAGATTTGGTGATCCTAATATGCAACCAGGGTGAGAGAATTTTAGAAGAATCAGGAATACCTGTGATTGAATTCTGTTTCTTTTTTTTTTTTTTTTTTTTTTT